>NC_074669.1:40986169-41010350 GCF_029448725.1 Salvelinus fontinalis
ATGGTAAAATTGTAAAACATCTAGAGGAGTAGACTAGAGGAAACTAGAGGAGGACACTAGAAGAGGAGACAACTAGAGGAGGACACTAGAGGAGGGGACAACTAGAGGAGGAGACTACTAGAAGAGGAGACTACTAGAGGAGGAGACTAGAAGAGGAGGAGACTAGAAGAGGAGACTAGAGGGGGAGACTAGAGGGGGAGACTAGAGGGGGAGACTAGAGGGGGAGACTATGGTAAAATTGTAAAACATCTAGAGGAGTAGACTAGAGGACACTAGAGGAGGACACTAGAGGAGGAGACAACTAGAGGAGACTAGATGAGGGGACAACTAGAGGAGGAGACTACTAGAAGAGGAGACTACTAGAAGAGGAGACTACTAGAAGAGGAGACTACTAGAAGAGGAGACTACTAGAAGAGGAGACTACTAGAAGAGGAGACTACTAGAAGAGGAGACTACTAGAAGAGGAGACTACTAGAAGAGGAGACTACTAGAAGAGGAGACTACTAGAAGAGGAGACTACTAGAAGAGGAGACTACTAGAAGAGGAGACTACTAGAAGAGGAGACTACTAGAAGAGGAGACTACTAGAAGAGGAGACTACTAGAAGAGGAGACTACTAGAAGAGGAGACTACTAGAAGAGGAGACTACTAGAAGAGGAGACTACTAGAAGAGGAGACTACTAGAAGAGGAGACTACTAGAAGAGGAGACTACTAGAAGAGGAGACTACTAGAAGAGGAGACTACTAGAAGAGGAGACTACTAGAAGAGGAGACTACTAGAAGAGGAGACTACTAGAAGAGGAGACTACTAGAAGAGGAGACTACTAGAAGAGGAGACTACTAGAAGAGGAGACTACTAGAAGAAGAGACTACTAGAAGAAGAGACTACTAGAGGTGCAGACTAGAGAGTAGAGGGGGAGACTAGAGGGGGAGACTATTGTACAATTGTTAAACATCTAGAGGAGGAGACTACTAGAGGAGGAGACTAGAAGAGGAGGAGACTAGAAGAGGAGGAGACTAGAAGAGGAGACTACTAGAGGAGACTACTAGAGGAGACTAGAGGGGGAGACTATGGTAAAATTGTAAAACATCTAGAGGAGTAGACTAGAGGACACTAGAGGAGGACACTAGAGGAGGACACTAGAGGAGGAGACTAGAGGAGGAGACTAGAGGAGGACACTAGAGGAGGACACTAGAGGAGGACACTAGAGGAGGACACTAGAGGAGGAGACAACGAGGAGACTAGATGAGGGGACAACTAGAGGAGGACACAACTGGAGGAGGAGACTAGAGGGGGAGACTAGAGACTGGAGGGGGAGACTTTTATAAAATTATAAAACATCTAGAGGAGTAGACTGTAGGAAACTAGAGGAGGACACTAGAGGAGGAGACTAGAGGAAGAAACAACTAGAGGAGACTAGATGAGGAGAGAAGAAACTAGGAGGAGGACACTAGAGGAGACAACTAGAGGAGGAGACTAGAGGAGAAGGCAAGAGGAGGAGACTAGTGGAGGAGACTAGAGGAGGAGACAACTGGAGTAGACTAGTTGAAACTAGTTGTCTCCTCTAGGGAAGGACCATCCTCCTCAGTGAATTTCATAAAAATAAAATTGTAAACCATTAAAAAAAAAGTTTTTTGATAAAATTATACTAAACATAATCACATCACCAAATAATTGATTAAAACACATTATTTTGCAATGGTCTACAGTAGCCTCAACAGCAGCAGCCTCAACAGCACTCCATGTTGTAGCAGGATGCCAGCAAGCTTCCGTCCTCCTCTGAGTACATTGACTTCAATACAAAACCTAGTAGGCTCAAGGTTCTCACCTCCTTCCATAGACATACACAGTAATTATGACAACTTCCGGAGGACATTCTCCAAACTATCAGAGCTCTTGCAGCATGAACTGACATGTTGTCCACCCAATCAAAGGATCAGATAATTAATATAGTACTGGAAGCATAAGCTAACTAGCACTGCAGTGCATAAAATGTGGTGAGTAGTTGACTCAAATAGAGAGAAAGCCAAAAGTTTAACACATTTAACAAATTAATTTCTTCCAAAATGGAGAAGCAACACACACAGAGAGAAAGAGAGAGAGGATAATTTTTTTCACTTTCAGTTTCACTTACTTAGCTTACAAATGCAGCTAGCTAGTTTAGCTAACTCAAACACCCTGCTAAAACAGAGGGATACTATGTTAGCAAGCTGGCTATGACTATCCAACAACACTGGAACTCTTCCAAGTCAAGTTAAGCTTTTGGTTTTTACTCATTCATTGCCACTGTTGCCCACTGGTGTAAGTGCTAAGCTGCTTACTGACTGTACATTGTAACGTTACTGCAAGCAGCGGGTTTACTAACATGTTAGTTCTATTAGCTATGTTGACTACGACGTTACTTTAACTAATATGGTGACAATGATGTAGGCTGTGTGTAGTGGTTATGATATGGTTTGGCTTGGACAGGTTTTTTCGCCTGGTCACATACAGCTGATGTTGTGCCTTTAAGTCCACAAGTGAAGGGAAAAGCTGAGAGGAGGAGAGTGCATAGATACGAGAAGGAATACAACGTGGCTGTTATGAAAGTGAACTGTGTTTCTGCTGAACAGGGATGTATTAATTCCACCGATTCTGTTGAAAAATGTTTCTTAAACGGAAGCAAACACAACAAAACAGGGATAAACATATCTGAATTTGTCCAATAGAAACTCTCCTTTGCAACTGTTGGACTAATGATTACACCCTATATCAGCTAGATGAAGGTAAGCGTGTGCAAGGTGGTATTGAATGTGTCACTGTCCATCACCTTTTCTCTGGACTTGTGTGCACCTACATTGTAAACTTTCCTTCATAGGCTAGGTTGTAGCAACCTCATGATGGGTATAGGGAAAATTCCAGTATCATGTAGTAGCCTAACCTATCGCTGTTACATTGAACTGAGCGAATGGAATCTGAATGACAGTAATCCAATATGCTGTAATAGAAATAAGGTCATGCTCATGAGAAGAAAAAAAAACTTAAACGGCCCCCCTAACAACTGACACGCGCACGGTGTCTCTCTGACTATTTTGAGTGAATGGAAGTGTTGTGAGTGAGAACACTGACTAGTCAGGAGACATTCTCCACAGCAAGGCAGAATATTCGGTCTGATTTTATTCTGCTGCAATATTCCCCCCAAATTGTGCGTGTCCGTGGCGTGAAGAGACGCAAGAGATTGAACTTCACTGAATTCTCCACATTAGTTTCAATGCACTATATAGATCAATATTTTTCTCTGTGATCGAATCAATGTTATATCAGCCCCTTTTCAATGCAACAAACCAAAACAAATCTAACTTTGTAAGATTGAGTCTGTGATTTTGTTGTAGGCAGAGCACAGAGCGTAACGGAGTATTCTCTTGACAGGTAGCCCACAAGCGGTCTTTCAATCATCTGCAGCGAACGCACATTTCAGATCAGAGCGCAGAGCTGCACATGTGCACATTCGTTGATATTTTTTACTAGTTATAGCGAGTTGTTAGTCAAGTTATAGGTAAGTATTGGTCAGCAATGGGGAGTTACTGCTTCCTACAAGAACACAAATCATGCAGGCTACATTTCAAGTTGTCTTTGAAAACCGAGTTAGGTAAAAATCTTGTTTATGTCTTAATTAATGGGGCAGTGTTGTATTTTTCCACAGCAAACTGGGTAGTCTACATGCTCTAATTCTCTGTATGGTATTATATTTCGTAATGTGGTTTCTTGTATCATACAACAATCATGAATTGATTCCCTGCATAATGTAAAAACGTTTTTAAAAGTCTGATGCAATGTAGGCCTGCATTGAACACAACCTATAGACTACTGTAGGATATATCATAGAAATCAAAAGCTATTTCCATGTGAAAATGTTAAGATGTGCTCCATTGGTTTTGTTAGTAGGCCACTTATATAGGCCTACATTATGCTCAAATAGCCACAATGGCCTATTGGCTACTGTCTAAAACTTTAAAAGTTACAGACTCAGTGGTCACTGTAAACGTGGGCCAGAAGTTGCACAGAATTCTGCTCCCAAGACCTGAAATTTGCTCAGTGCCTCAACAAACTAGAGGGAACATTGTTCTGCTGAATTCTGATGGATTCTGATTATTATGGATGTTTTAGTAAACGGAATAAAGGATGATGCTGGTATGCTTGGTTGGGTTTTACGATCAGGTTTGAAAGGAGAGGTTATAATGTACATCCAAGTACAGTAGCTGTCCCAAAAAGACCAAGACGATGTCTCAATAAGGTTCATGACTCCTCCCATTTGTGAGCGGTAAACAAGAAAATTCACTTTATTTTCATCCCTCAACAAAGACAGACCAAAGAACCAGAACATTCTATAAAACCCATAGGCTCCAAAGTGACCTGGACAATGAGCTCCCGCCAACCATTCCCAGATGTAGCTGTAACACAGCTTATGCCTTTACCAGGCATCTATAAAATATCTTTATATCAAGGCGTTAGCTTGTGTGGGCGCCAACGATTCAACATTCATTTTTAACAGAACTCTCCCACTTGGGATACGTGACTGACTGCTTGACATGACCAGTGTCTCACCGAGTCTTACACGGTGAAGGCATTGTAGAGTTTAACCTGTTGGGGATGGGGGCGCTGTTTAGACTATTTATGCTAATGTGGCTAATTTTTTAAACGGCTTCCCACAAAATCCTTGATCGTACAATATGCATATTATTATTATTATTGGATAGAAAACAGTCTATAGTTTCTATAGGAGTTGAAATTTTGTCTCTAAGTGGAACAGAGCCCATTCTACAGCAATTTCCCTGACATGGAGTCAGATTTGAGAAACGTTGGCCACTTTTCTGAAGTCATTTAAACGGGCACTGTCGTTGCTATGACTATACGGACACTTCTTACGTCTTCCCCTGGATGCCTTTACGTGATGACGATTCCAACGGGCTCGATTGCTCGTTCACAGGCCCTACAAATGAAAAAAACCTTTAGCTAGCAAGTCTTTTCTTGCTGCGTAACGCGCGTGGAAGACACCGACCCTCTCCTGTTCCAAGCGTTAGTTTAGCCTGTTATATTTCTCCGGTCATCTTTTCACTCGTTATAGGAGTTACAAACATCACAAAGTAGTTAATTTAAAGCGTTTTATAGCAATTTATATCCGTTTAGTGCGATTTTGGGACATTTATTTTTGCAACGATGTGAAAAGTTGGTCACGCTTTTCAGTTCATCCCGAACGTAGTTGACATTTCCACATGGCAAGAGGACAGCTTTCCACCAAAAGACGATTTCTCCCAAGAAAGGATCCTTTGCCCAAGATACTGATGGAAGAACAGCTCAAGGTAGGACATTTTTATTATGATAAATCGTGTTTCTGTCGAAACATTTTAGTGGCTTAGGACGCCATGTTTTTTGACGTAGCTTCGCTTGGCGCAAACTGTATTGAAAAGTAAGGATAAATTAAAAAATGTAATAACGCAATTGTATTAAGAATTAAATTGTCTATCAATCCCTGTCCACCCTATATTTTTTAGTCACGTTTATGAGTATTTATGTATAAGAGTAGATCACTGTCTAAGTGGCGCAAGGACGTTTTCTTTACCAGCTTGTCTACATTTCACATTGTCTAACCATGATTTTGGTGGCTAAATATAAACATTTTCGATCAAACTGTATATGCATGTTGTAATGTGATGTTACAGGAGTGTCATCGGAAGAATTCTGAGAAGGTTAGTGAAAAAATTAATATCTTTTGGCGATGTTGACTTTTATCGCTCACTTTGGCTAGAATCAATGCTGGGCTGCTAATTGCTATGTGCTAAGCTAATATAACGATTTATTGTGTTTTCGCTGTAAGACACTTAGAAAATCTGAAATATTGTCTGTATTCACAGGATCTGTGTCTTTCGATTCGTGTATGCTGTGTATTTTTACGAAATGTTTGATGATTAGTAGTTAGGTAAACACGTTGCTCATTGTAATTATTCTAGTCCATTTGTGATGGTGGGTGCAATTGTAAACTATGCCATCTACCTGAAATATGCACTTTTTTCTAACAAAACCTATCCCATACCATAAATATGTTATCAGACTGTCATCTAATGAGTTTTTTTGTTGGTTAGAGGCTATAAATATCTTAGTTTAGCCGAATTGGTGATGGCTACTGGTGTTGGTGGACAAATAAAAGATGGTGGAATATGCTAATGTGTTTTTAGGTAATAGATGTACATCTTTACATATTGTGTCTTCCCTGTAAAACATTTTAAAAATCGGAAATGTTGACTGGATTCATAAGATCTGTGTCTTTCATTAGCTGTATTGGACTTTAATGTGTGAAAGTTAAATATTTTAAAAAAATATTTTTTTTGAATTTCGCGGCACTGGTTTTTCAGTGGGGGGGGGGGGGGGCGTGCCGCTAGCGGCACGCTGATCCTAGACAGGTTAAACAGTGTTGGGGCTCACATAGGTGTAGTCTTTCATCAATATTACATGAAGACCTCAGAAGGAACTAGCTTGCATCGTTTAGATCCCAGGCTTGAGGGGTTGTTAGCAAGTTTTTACAGAACAGTTGGATTCAACTACTCTACAGTACCTGAGGCTCAGGAAGAGTGAAACAAACCTATTTTTTCTAACCTGAGTGAAGTCCAGTTTGAGTTCTCTTTTTCAACTAACAGTTTATATACTTTTATGTTCTCATGTGTAGGTGTGAAATACATGTTGTGATATCGGCAGTATGACAACATAGGATCCCTACAATGGATATGATATAGCCAGAAGTCAGAAGCATAGAGGGACTGAATGTATCCCATGTGTACTGTAGGTGTATGTAGCTGTGAGATACACGTTTACATAAGCTAGGTGACCATGTGGCATCTGTAACGCACTTTATAAACTGGGTGGTTCAAGCCCCGAATGCTGATTGGCTTGAAAGCCGTGGTATATCAGAACGTACACCACGGGTATGACAAAACATGTGTTGGTACTGTTGTAGTTACATTGGTAAGCAGTTCACAATAGCAATAAGGTACCTCTGGGGTTTGTGGTAAATTGCCAATATGCTAAGGGGTGTATCTTGTCACTCTGCGTTCCATCGTGCTTAAGAACAGCCCGTAGCTGTGGTATATTGGCCATATACAACACCCCCTCGGGCCTTATTGCTTAAATAGAACCCATACAATAGCTATGATGTCGCCGTTCCAGATCTTTCTGTTCCCAGTGCTCCAGGTAGTGCCGTCACAGTGCTGTAGTGGTAGCTAGTGTATAGAAACCATACAACAGCTATGACATCATCGTGGAGTAAATAACCCATAGCCTTAATAGCTAATTAATCCTTCATAGCCAGTATCCAAGGGAAGCCTAAAGTGTTTCATATTGGAGAAGCCATTAGATGATTTGAAGGCGGTTTAAAAGGGTTCCGAACCAGAAGACCCAGACCGACCAACATTCAGAATTCCATGTCTAGAGCTATCCCCATTCTGGGTATGTATTCCCATGGGAAGATCACCAAAGGCCTCGCTCTTGCTTTCAGATCTTCTTTGACCCAGTTCATGCCACACAGACAGAACTCAATGTGAAGGCCTGTGACTTCACTTCAAATGCGTAACAACATGATAGATCACCCATACTTAAGGCCTCCCAACTTCTGTTCTCTACCGCCCTGCAAGTGTTTGCAGCGCAGCAAGATAAACAAAACCACACACAAAAGAAAGACCTTCGGCATGCACAGCAAAGAAAACAACAATTTGAGGCATTGCCCATTCTCCCCCCCACACACTCCTTCCCCAACACACACTCTCCCCTTACACACCCTCAGCCCCTTCACACACTTAGCGGTTTACTTACATTGTCGCGGGCCTTGTCTCTCACATCGTAGACGGTGAGCTTGACTAGCGTCTCTGGGCTGGCAGGGTACTCCGGAGGGAAGGTCACCCCTGTCAGGAACAACGGGTCTCTGCTACCCTGAGAGAGGATGAGAAGGAACATGAGAGAGAGAGTGTGAGAGAGGGAGAAATAATATTACATTTGAAATGTCTTTATTCTTTTGGAACGCTTGTAAGTGTAATGTTTACTGCTAATTATTTATTGTTTATTTCACTTTTGTTTATTATCTATTTCACTTGCTTTGGCAATGTAAACATATATTTCCCATGCCAATAAAGCACATTAATTGAAATTGAGAAGGAGCGTGTGTGGGTGGGGCGGAGAGGTGGAGAGAGAGAGAGAGAGAGAGAGAGAGAGAGGGGGATGAGTGAGCCAACAGCTGTGCTCAGTCTGCTTCCCTACTGCTCCTGGGTGTTAGCGCAATAAATGGAAGTCTATGGGTAGACTTCTCATAGACTTCCAGTCTTTGCGCTAACGGCAGTTAGCATTGGTTCGCAAAACAACCTGTAATTTCCTTCATACTGGACACAAAGACATACAAATGGTATCCACAAGTTCATCTGACTCTGGGGAAGTAGATAACGGGCCATATTCCCAAAATATCCCTTTAACTTAAAACCTCTTTGGGCTATTTTCACATCCGGATGAAAAGCGTGCCCAAAGTAAACTGCCTGCTACTCAGGCCCAGAAGCTAGGATATGCATATTATTAGTAGATGTCGATAGAAAACACTCCGACGTTTCTAAAACTGTTTGAATAATGTCTGTGAGTATAATAGAACTGATTTGGCAGGCGAAACCCCAAGCACAATCCATCCAGGGAAAAATAAATTGAGCTCAATGTGTTTTCCATAAGTTTCTATGGTAAACCCTTTTTAACAGGAATATGCTTGCAGTTCCAATGGCTTGCACTAGAGGTCAACACTCTTTAGAAATTGGTTGATGTTTTTCTTTTGAGAATGAAGAAGTATTCCTTTCCATGTAATCCATCTGTCACTCAGATGGACTCAAGTCTTTTGTTGCGCACGACCTGGAACGCTCTTCACTTCGTTTTCGTCCGGTATTGAGCACAGTATATCCCGTCTTAAATTTGATTGATTATTTACGTTTTAGGATACCTAAGTTTGGATTAGGAACGTTGTTTGAAATGTTTGGACCAAGTTTACAGGTAACTTATTAGATACTTTGTAGTCATGTTGGCCGATTTGGAACCGGTGTATTTCTGAATCAAACGCGCCAAATAAATGGACATTTTGGGGATATAAAGAAGGAATTTATCGAACAAAAAGACCATTTGTGATGTTTCTGGGACATTTTGGAGTGCCAACAGAAGAAGATCTTCAAAGGTAAGGCATGAATTATATCGTTATTTCTGACTTTTGTGTCGCACCTGGCTGGTTGAAATATGATTTGTATGCAAGGTGTTGTCCTCAGATAATCGCATGGTCTGCTTTCGCCATAAAGCCTTTTTGAAATCTGACACGGCGGCTGGATTAACAACAAGTTAAGCTATATTTTTGATCAATCAAATTTATTTTATATAGCCCTTCGTACATCAGCTAATATCTCGAAGTGCTGTACAGAAACCCAGCCTAAAACCCCAAACAGCAAGCAATGCAGGTGTAGAAGCACGGTGGCTAGGAAAAACTCCCTAGAAAGGCCAAAACCTAGGAAGAAACCTAGAGAGGAACCAGGCTATGAGGGGTGGCCAGTCCTCTTCTGGCTGTGCCGGGTGGAGATTATAACAGAACATGGCCAGAACATGGCCAAGATGTATTAAACTTGTGATTTCATGAAAGTTAAATATTTATAGTCATTTAATTTGAATTTGGCGCTCTGCAATTTCACCGGATGTTGTCAAATCGATCCCGCTAAAGGGATTTGATCTCTAAGAAGAGAATGAATAAACCAATTATAATTAACCAATTAACCAATTATATTATTTTTGGGATTTGATCTCTAAGAAGAGAATGAATGAACCAATTATATTAATTTGGGGACAGGTCGAAAAGCATTAAACATTTATGGCAATTTAGCTATCTAGCTTGCACTTGCTAGCTAATTTGTCCTATTTAGCTAGCTGATGTTGCTAGCTAATTCGTCCTGGGATATAAACATGGAGTTGTTATTTTACCTGAAATGCACAAGGTCCTCTACTCCACCAATTAATCCACACATAAAACGGTCAACCAAATCGTTTCTAGTCATCTCTCCTCCTTCCAGGCTTTTTCTTCTCTTGACTTTATATTGCGATTAGCAACTTTCATAAATTAGGTGCATTACCGCCACTGACCTTGTTCGTCTTCAGTCACCCACATGGGTATAACCAATGAGGAGATGGCACGTGGGTACCTGCTTCTATAAACCAATGGGGAGATGGGAGAGGTAGGACTTGCAGTGTGATCTGCATCAGAAATAGAACTGACTTCTATTTTAGCCCTTGGCAACGCAGACGCTCGTTGTCGAGCACGAGCAGTGTGGGTGCAATAATTTAATAATATAGATTCCTAAATTTATTTTGCGACGCGAGCGGTGTAGAATGAATGGCTAAACTTAACCATGAAGTTGTTTTTTGTTTAAAGCCAATCCTTAACTTAACGTTTACAGAGTGAATGCCAAAGAAATGTGGCATTTTAAGGGCTTGGACATCTGATTCTGCAGTGAGACTGTGAGAGCTTGTTGCCATAGAGGGCTGGTACTGTACACAGACACATGGATGCATGACCTCAGCTAGCCTAAACACACAAACACACCCAGGTTTCCACAAGACCCCAAGCACCATAAACCCCCCCCCCCCCCCCATAGGGCCCCGGGCCCGGCCATGGGGAAAGAGAGGCCTATGGAGCCTAATGTGACCTGGTATAATGTCTACCCTGACTGGGTCTGTATATACCCTGGTGTAGTGAAGCTTTGCGTGTTCAAAGCAAACTGGTGTTTACACCAGGGGCTCCCTCTTCCTGTTGCCCTGCCCTGATGGGTGGCTCTGGAACGCAGGCCCCCGGGACAGGCTGGACACACAATCAGTACCCACACACATGGACACACGCGGACACACACACACACACACACACACAAACAAGCACATGGAGGCATTGTCTCACACACACACACTCAGAAAGCATACACTCAGCCCTGGTGCATCCCGTAAACACACTAACGATAATCTGTCGACATGAAAAATGTCTCCACTGTCTCCAGTACTTCATTCCGCCGTAGCAACGGTCGTCGGCTAGGAAAACCCAAATCGCTCAGATTAGTCACCTCAACAAAGGATCGATAGAAGCTTCCAGTCTGTTTACATGTCCCTTTATTGACTACGAGGACATCCTTATCCAAGATGACTAACAACTAACACAGTAAGCCCATTGATACAGTAGGGGAGTACTGGAGGGATGTAGACTGTGGAAGGACCTGTGGTTTCAGATCGGCAGCCAAGACATGAGGCTACCCCAGGACAACCACGTGTTACACACCTCTGCAAACACACACACACACCCCTCACTCCTCAGGAGCCAACCTCTACACAAACCTCTCTCCTCCCTTCTCCTCCCTAGTCTACTAGATGTTTTCATCCCCTGTATTAACACCAAGCAGTGGGAGAGAGAAAACAACACTAATCCATTGGAAAGTACTCTACTCCCATGCTGTCAGTATACAGTGTTGCCCAGTACTGCTACCCAGATACCATGCTACTATACTGCCATGTTTTGAGGGGCATATGGGCATTCTGGAGGAGCACATTCACACACAATCTGGTACAGCGGGCAAAACAAGGGGAAATCAAAGACTCACTGAGTGCTCACATGCATGCACACACACACACACACACGCACCTCAAATTCCCTCGACAAGACATTCTGAACTGAATAGCCTTCTTTCATACTTACCAGCATGTTTGGCACCTCCATCTACAGCCAAATTCACACAGCGGTACAAACAGGTAGAGTGGCGTAGCAGCAGTAGTACTTCAGAGAGAAGTAGCTAGACAGTCAGTCAATGGTCCAGCCAGTCAGGCAGTATGTCTACAGCAGTAGTACTTCAGAGAGAAGTAGCGAGACAGTCAGTCAATGGTCCAGCCAGTCAGGCAGTATGTCTACAGCAGTAGGACTTCAGAGAGAAGTAGCTAGACAGTCAGTCAATGGTCCAGCCAGTCAGGCAGTATGTCTACAGCAGTAGTACTTCAGAGAGAAGTAGCGAGACAGTCAGTCAATGGTCCAGCCAGTCAGGCAGTATGTCTACAGTAGTAGTACTTCAGAGAGAAGTAGCGAGACAGTCAGTCAATGGTCCAGCCAGTCAGGCAGTATGTCTACAGCAGTAGGGGAGACAGCTGCGTTTATAGACAGTGACGCCCCTCTCGGTGCCTTTGGGTTACAGACCTCCAAGGAATGGGCGAGGCACTACACTATTAGAGGGTGCGTGTGTGTGTGGAGGGGGAGTATCGTCCCATGGCAGGAGGCTCTCTCAGACAGTTGGCTCTCACCCATTCCCTTGACCCCTCATCATATTTACACACACGCCTCACTTCACTAGCATGACATGAAAGGCTTATTTTATCCTACTGGGCACTTGGCTGGCCCACAGCGTGCAGTCAAATCCCTTTTTTGACAACGCCACTCCTGGGCCCTTGGCGGTAATGGCTTTCCGAATAAGATTTTCCCATAGACAAACAGATTACCGTGGGGCCTAAATGTCACCCTCTCTGTCCTGTCGGTCTCCTCTCTGAGGTACAGTATGTAACCCACACCACTCTGGGTGCTTAGAGATGGTGAGAGGGGATCTCCAATAGCATTTTAGTAGTGTTTACACTTGAGCCCAACATGTCTGATAGAACCGATTAATAGGACCGATTAATAGGACCGATTAATAGGACCGATTGCTTTGAAGTCTGTTGATATCTACTGCTTATATTTATATTAGTTTATTTAACTTTATGCCCAATGTTTCAAACAAAAATAATTCAAACGAAAGGGTCTCTGTCCTATAGGCGTCACACTTCCCCAAGATGGACTGTTTATGATAAGGAAACACCTGCTCTGTAAGGCTTCAATAACACCCTGATCACATGAGAGGGGGGGGGGGGGGGGGGCAGGCAGCAGGCCACCAGTCTCCAGTCTGTCTCCAGGCATAGCGGGAGCTGCCAGTCTGGTAAGACCCAGCTGTTGGACACCAGGGCCTCTGGGAACAACACAAGGCAGCCGGCCTGTCTCCGACATATTCACACTTCATACACAGACATGAGTGTGAGCACACACACACACACAGGGCCATTCCCCTTTTTAACCATGTAGGTCAATGAAGGAACAGCTGCAGCACTGAGGAATGATGGACAGACAGACAGAGCTCAAATAAACAATGTAGTATAGGGACTCCCTATGGCTGGCCATACACACACTCTGTATGGTGTACTGCCAGTTTAGTGTTATTGTTGAGTCTCTTACTGTAAAACCATTCCTGATGCTATTTGTTCTTGTCTGTTATCCTTTGAAAATAAATACAAGTTGATGCCCCCAAAATAATCCCTATCAGTGTTCAGTGATACGTAATGAATTAGAGAGTCATTCCAATACATCGACCAGTCAGATACAGAAGTTACACTGCATCTGGTTCAATATTTACAATACCATGCGACTATAAATCCAGAGACACGTCTACAGTATGATCACAAGAGATCTCCACAGCTACATACATACAGTATACATACGTACCCTCCTTTTGAGAAGCCGAAAGCAACAGTCCATGTTCTCAGATCCCTCTCCAAAACAAGAGTCACATTACAGCTATGGAATCACACTAGTCCTGCAGCAGTGAGCTTGGCTGAGCCGTACTGTACTGCTAACTGCTGCACCACATCCTGTGTTTTCCACTTGGACCCAGACCTGGACTGAGTGGAGCACGAGGACTCCTTTTATTTTCTATGGAGTTTCTACAGTCAGAGACGAAGGGACCGTCTTGAAAACAGTCAATCTTCCTGCTGCTTAATCAGCTAGATAAGAGAGAGATAAACCCCTTCTTTGTGTTCTCTCACGAGTGAATGATTTGTTGAGGTGTGTGTGTGTGTGTGTGTGTGTGTGTGTGTGTGTGTGTGTGTGTGTGTGTGTGTGTGTGTGTGTGTGTTCTAGGTGGGTATTCCAGCCCGGGACAGATGTTGCCGCCCCGAAAACACTTGTTCTCTTGTTGCCATGGTAATGACACTCCAGCTCTGAGGGCAATAAAAGAGGCATGCCAGAGGTCGGAGGGCACAGACACTTCCGTGAGACTGTATGGAGCACAGAGACTCAACACACACACACACACACACACACACACACACACACACACACACACAGCGGGCACACGCAGACAGTCTGCTACTGCAGTTGACTGACTCTGCTAGTCAGATTGAGACAGATAGAGGGCTCTAACCACAAATCAGAGAGAAAGACAGAGAGATAACATGTTTCCCATGCCAATAAAGCCCTTGAATTGAGACAGAGAGAGAGGGAGAGAGAGAGAGGGGGAGGGAGAGAGGGAGGGAGGGAGGGAGAGGGAGGGGAGGGAGGGGAGGGAGAGGGAGGGAGAGGGAGGGAGAGGGAGGGAGAGGGAGCAAAAGAGAGCAAGCAAATGAGAGAGAGAAAGGCTGACTACACCGCTCACGTCGCAAAATAAATGTAGAACTCTATATTATTAAATTATTGCACCCACACTGCTCGTGCTCGCCAATGAGCGTCTGCGTTGCCAAGGGCTAAAATAGAAGTCAGTTCTATTTCTGATGCAGATCTCACTGCAAGTCCTGCCTCTCCCATCTCCTCATTGGTTTATAGAAGCAGGTACCCACGTGCCATCTCCTCATTGGTTATACCCACGTGGGTGACTGAAGACGAACAAGGTCAGTGGCGGTAATGCACCTAATTTATGAAAATTGCTAATCGCAATATAAAGTCAAGAGAAGAAAAAGCCTGGAAGGAGGAGAGATGACTAGAAACGATTTGGTTGACCGTTTTATGTGTGGATTAATTGGTGGAGTAGAGGACCTTGTGCATTTCAGGTAAAATAACAACAATGTTTATATCCCAGGATGAATTAGCTAGCAACATCAGCTAGCTAAATAGGACAAATTAGCTAGCAAGTGCAAGCTAGATAGCTAAATTGCCATATGTGTTTAATGCTTTTCAACCTGTCCCCAAATTAAAATAATTGGTTCAGAGTTTGTTTTGATATTTTAACCTCCGTGTCGTGATCACATTTTGTGTGGGGGGACAAAATACATTTATGCACGATGGCGCACGCACGCACGCACCCGGTTTGGGTTCCATGTTAACCACAACAGCAAAGCAACTTAGACCCAGTGAACCAGAGCAACCCTTTAATAATAAAAATAACAAACACTGGCAGAGAAAGGGAGTGAGATAGCAAAAGAGTGTGTGTGAGAGAAAGAGAGAGTAAGAAGGAGGGGAGGTAGCTGCATTAAGTGGCTTGTGAAAGGGTGTGTGTGTATGTGTCAGTGCATATGCGTGTGTGTGTGTGTGCTTTACCTCTACTATCTCTGTGCAGGCGTGGGAGACCAGGTATTGTTCCCGGGGGTCGATGACAGCAACCTGGACTAGAGCATTGGGCTTCCTGTCTCTGCCAGAGCCAATCAGATCCCTGCACTCTGGAGAAGGGGAGGACACACACACACAGAGATAGAGAGAAAGAGTGGGGAAGGAGAGAGAAAGATGGAGCAGAGAGAGAGAGTTGATGAAAGGGGGAGGGCAGAGAGAGCGGACAGTCAGTATAGTACATTCCCTGAGTAAAACCCCAACATCAAACAACACAAGTTTGAATAGAAAGGTCAAAAGGGAAAGGGGAAGGGTGACCCCACCATTCCCGAGGCATGAGGTGAGTGGTGGAAGGATAAAAAAAACAATTTCTCAGCGAAGAATCCTCACTGTACAGGAAATGGGAAGTCATATGTCCTTAGTTCTGGAAAGCAGCTTGTCTCCTGAGACCCAGTCGTCAAACTAACATGGCTGCCAGTCAAAGTCTTCTCTCTTCCTTCTTCCCTCAGCTGAGTGAGTGTGCTGAGGACTGTCCGTTTTATTAGGATTTAATGTTTGTCAGTGAAACCCCTGGTAAGGCCCTAGTTCCTCCAGGTTTCCTGTTTGACAGGAAGAATGGGACGAGGGGAGGCGAGGGGACGAGGGGAGGCTAGGCCATCATAGGAAACCAACACTTCCTGTCCAGGAATGGTCACTCCCTCCCTGGCTCAGTATGAGGCTGTGGTCACCAGTATTTACTGTAAAGTGATATTGGACGATACATGTCGATATTGAAGTAACCACAAAGAGCCATATGCTGTCACTGAATGGTTGAATATCTGACTACAGGGCTCTAGGACTACTAGACAGGGTGTAATATCTGACTACAGTGCTCTAGGACTACTAGACAAGGTGTAATATCTGACTACAGGGCTCTGGGACTACTAGACAGGGTGGAATATCTGACTACAGTGCTCTAGGACTACTAGACACGGTGTAATATCTGACTACAGTGCTCTAGGACTACTAGACAAGGTGTAATATCTGACTACAGTGCTCTAGGACTACTAGACAGGGTGGAATATCTGACATGTGCTCTATGACTACTAGACAAGGTGTAATATCTGACTACAGTGCTCTATGACTACTAGACAGGGTGTAATATCTGACTACAGTGCTCTAGGACTACTAGACAGGGTGTAATATCTGACTTGTGCTCTAGGACTACTAGACAGGGTGGAATATCTGATTACAGTGCTATAGGACTACTAGACAAGGTGGAATATCTGACTACAGGGCTCTATGACTACTAGACAGGGTGGAATACCTGACTACATTCCTCTATGACTACTAGACAGGGTGGAATATCTGACTACAGGGCTCTAGGACTACTAGACAAGGTGTAATATCTGACTACAGGGCTCTAGGACTACTAGACAGGGTGTAATATCTGACTACAGGGCTCTAGGACTACTAGACAGGGTGTAATATCTGACTACAGTGCTCTAGGACTACTAGACAGGGTGTAATATCTGACTACAGTGCTCTAGGACTACTAGACAGGGTGTAATATCTGACTACAGGGCTCTAGGACTACTAGACAGGGTGTAATATCTGACTACAGTGCTCTATGACTACTAGACAGGGTGGAATATCTGACTTGTGCTCTATGACTACTAGACAGGGTGGAATATCTGACTACAGGGCTCTAGGACTACTAGACAAGGTGTAATATCTGACTACAGGGCTCTAGGACTACTAGACAGGGTGTAATATCTGACTACAGGGCTCTAGGACTACTAGACAAGGTGTAATATCTGACTACAGGGCTCTAGGACTACTAGACAGGGTGTAATATCTGACTACAGTGCTCTATGACTACTAGACAGGGTGGAATATCTGACTTGTGCTCTAGGACTACTAGACAGGGTGGAATATCTGACTACAGCGCTCTAGGACTACTAGACAGGGTGGAATATCTGACTACAGTGCTCTAGGACTACTAGACACGGTGTAATATCTGACTACAGTGCTCTAGGACTACTAGACAAGGTGTAATATCTGAATACAGGGCTCTATGACTACTAGACATGGTGTAATATCTGACTACAGTGCTCTAGGACTACTAGACATGGTGTAATATCTGAATACAGGGCTCTATGACTACTAGACAAGGTGTAATATCTGACTACTAGACAGGGTGGAATATCTGACATGTGCTCTAGGACTACTAGACAGGGTGGAATATCTGACTACAGTGCTCTATGACTACTAGACAGGGTGTAATATCTGACTACAGTGCTCTAGGACTACTAGACAGGGTGTAATATCTGACTTGTGCTCTAGGACTACTAGACAGGGTGGAATATCTGATTACAGTGCTCTAGGACTACTAGACAGGGTGGAATATCTGACTACAGTGCTCTATGACTACTAGACAGGGTGGAATATCTGACTACAGGGCTCTAGGACTACTAGACAAGGTGTAATATCTGACTACAGGGCTCTAGGACTACTAGACAGGGTGTAATATCTGACTACAGTGCTCTAGGACTACTAGACAGGGTGGAATATCTGACTACAGTGCTCTAGGACTACTAGACAGGGTGGAATACCTGACTACATTCCTCTAGGACTACTAGACAGGGTGTAATATCTGACTACAGGGCTCTAGGACTACTAGACAGGGTGTAATATCTGACTACAGGGCTCTAGGACTACTAGACAGGGTGTAATATCTGACTACAGTGCTCTAGGACTACTAGACAGGGTGTAATATCTGACTACAGTGCTCTAGGACTACTAGACAAGGTGTAATATCTGAATACTAGACAGGGTGGAATATCTGACTTGTGCTCTAGGACTACTAGACAGGGTGTAATATCTGACTACAGTGCTCTAGGACTACTAGACAAGGTGTAATATCTGAATACTAGACAGGGTGGAATATCTGACTTGTGCTCTAGGACTACTAGACAGGGTGGAATATCTGACTACAGTGCTCTAGGACTACTAGACAGGGTGGAATATCTGACTACAGTGCTCTAGGACTACTAGACAGGGTGGAATATCTGACTACAGTGCTCTAGGACTACTAGACAGGGTGGAATATCTGACTACAGCGCTCTAGGACTACTAGACAGGGTGTAATATCTGACTACAGTACTCTGACTACTAGACAGGGTGGAATATCTGACTACGGTGCTCTAGGACTACTAGACAGGGTGGAATATCTGACTACGGTGCTCTAGGACTACTAGACAGGGTGGAATATCTGACTACAGCGCTCTAGGACTACTAGACAGGGTGTAATATCTGACTACAGTGCTCTAGGACTACTAGACAGGGTGGAATATCTGACTACAGTGCTCTAGGACTACTAGACATGGTGTAATATCTGACTACAGCGCTCTAGGACTACTAGACAGGGTGTAATATCTGACTACAGTGCTCTAGGACTACTAGACAGGGTGGAATATCTGACTACTAGACAGGGTGGAATATCTGACTTGTGCTCTAGGACTACTAGACAGGGTGGAATATCTGACTACGGTGCTCTAGGACTACTAGACAGGGTGGAATATCTGACTACGGTGCTCTAGGACTACTAGACAGGGTGGAATATCTGACTACAGTGCTCTAGGACTACTAGACAGGGTGGAATATCTGACTACAGTACTCTAGGACTACTAGACAGGGTGGAATATCTGACTACAGTGCTCTGACTACTAGACAGGGTGGAATATCTGACTACGGTGCTCTAGGACTACAGGGTGAGACATCTGAATCAGGACATTGGACCATGTCCAAATGGTGCACTTTATCCAACTAGCAACATTCTGGCAGACAAACAAGAATTGATCCGCTCTGCAAATGCGTTGTCACTATAGCACATTATGTAGTGAAATCGTAACCCCGAGTAACTCAATAGAACAACAATCCAGAAAAGCTGCAAAATATGACAGAAGGTTGTTCTTTTTATGTGTAATTCCCCCTCAGAGGGTCGATTTGACAGAATAAGCGACTGTACGGGTACAGAAAATAAAAAGGTTACAACAAGGGGGAATTGAAGAAGAGTCCAGAGGAAGCTACAGAGTTAGCCCAGGAGTTAAAAGAGGAATGGTGCTAAGGCATAAAACACTATCTTTGCTGTAAAGACCTTTGCTTCCTTGATGTACTGGAGTCTCAGTGAACTGATCCATCTAGCATTCTCTGACTTTGGAGGATAAGAGTGTGAGATACGGGGCTATGCACTGGGACACACACCAAGACAACGGGTTCACTCTGTAGAATGGAATCCCTTCCTTAGTTGAGCTATACCATACTGCAAGATGTAGATGTACAGTTGAATGCACGCACAAACATGCACGGACACACACATATGCATACATTCAAGCACTTACGACTCACACAAAAACATTTTTTGTTGGCCTTATGTAAATTGCAGCCAGTACCAGCCATTTTCCTACCTACAGCATTAGAACGCTGATTGACTTGTCAAGGTGAGAGTAGTCACCTTCACTTGTTTACAAACAAACACAAACAAAGTCGAGATTCAAGTGGTTTTGTCAGAAATAAAACAGGGTTTTAACATTTAGCCGAGCCGCTCTGCTGAGAAATGGGATGTCAGAGCAACGGAACACTGTTCTGCTTGAAGCATTCACATTGTTGGAAGTGCAACGCATCGTTTAATATAACACACGGTCTAACTCACAGTGAAATATCAACAGGGTCTCATTTAGGGACGCACGATATATCGGTATCGGACGATATTAGCTAAAAATGCCAACATCGCTATCGGCCCAATGTCTAGTTTAACACCGATATGCAAAACCGATGTCAAAGCTGATGTGCATACCTATCTAACGTAGGTACATGACGTACTGACGCCACGTAAAACACAGCATTCCTAACCTAGCCCACAATGTCTGCTGTGTGGATCGAGCAGTCAACAAGTCGAGCAGTCATTTGAAAGAGTAAGAAAATTTCAGTGAGACAACTCAAAGGCGAAATCCATGAATGCCAAGATAATGGAATTCATTGCCCTTGACAATCAACCGTTCTCTGTCGTGGGCGATGTTGGCTTTCGCGACTAGTCGAGCACCGGTACACACTACCAAGTGCGCTCTTTTTCAGATGTTGCCTTACAGGAGTTACTCAGTAATAGCTTCACTGCTATTAGCGTCACAACATACTATGGAACGCCTTTTGGGCCTTTGCGTGTCAAAAAAGATAAACGTCAAATAAGCTTTTAATTTGACACGTCAAATAACAGTTATATTATAGAATATTGTGTGTTCTAAATTTACACGTGCAAGCTAAGCGACACCACTACTATCTGTAGCGCTGTCAAAGCTGTACAAAAAACTATGCAAACAAGCAAACACCGGCCACGAACCATGTGTTTACAATACCGCCTTGGTAATAAAGTATAATTTGTTTGACCGCAACTTCTGGGGTAGCTAGCTAGCTTTAGCTTGGTACCTAGCTAGCACCAATACAACCAGCCTGAAAACAATGACCAGTAGAAACTGCAGTCATTTTCATTATTCTTAGCAATGAATTCTGGAATCCTTGTGAGTAAGTATTAGCTAGGTAGGCACTTGTTGTTCGCCTATTGAAATTGAACTTCAGCTCATGAAAAATAAATAGTTAGCCAGCTACTTAACCCTGTTGCCCAAAGCTAAGGTTATAAGCAGCCAGCTAGCTTCATCTGTCTAGTGAAGCTCGAATGGACCGGGTTATGTGTTATGAAACTAGCCACAATAAGGATTAGGCCCAATAGTAGAATTTGCAGTTTGCCTTCAAAATAAAAGTACATTTTTGAAAGTGATGCAGAAGGTTAGAATTGGTGGAATCATGCCATATTTAGACTAGATAACGTTAAACAAGGTTGGAATGTGAAGCAATGAAATGGGGTATCAGTCTACTCAGTGACACCCACAGAACATTGGGCATTGTGGGCATTGTGTCAAGAAGCAGTGCGGCTTGGTTGGGTTGTGTTTCGGAGGACGCACGGCTCTCGGCCTTCGCCTCTCCCGAGTCCTATGAGAGTTGCAGAGATGAAACAAAACTGTAACTACCAATTGGTAAACACAAAATTGGGGAGAAGAAAGGGGTAGGAAAAAAAGAATATGATTTATCATTCAATTGATAACCCCATTCAAACCGTGTGAAATCAGAAATAAGCCTAAATCACACAATTTAATTCCATTTCCTCTTTAGGTTGTTGGTGTCTCTTTGCCCAGTCAGTGAAATGGACACAAATATTTCCTGAAGGCTTTTTATTAGATCAAAAGAGTGGATGGAATAGCAGAATATCAGCCTGCTGTATGGAACTTACTCTAGGTACAACACTCTTGGTACCATGATACTCTCAAAGAGCCTCTTCTCTATGACACAAATGGTGTCCAAATGGAGAGAGAGAGAGCGAGAGGGAGAAAGCGAAAAAAAATAGAGACAGCCAGGAGAGAGTGAGAGAGATGGAGAACAGGTCGAGAGCGAGAGAGTAGAGAGAGAGAGCGAGAGACAGAGGGAGAACAGGTCAAGAGAGAGAGAGGTAAGGTAAGAAGAGTTAGAGAGAAATAATGGGAACAGAGGAATAGAAGGAGAGAAGGGTTGAGTGAAGTGATAGAAGGCAAGAGAGGGAGCTGGTGAGTCATGAAAATACTAAGAGGAGGTCTGACCAGCCCAGATGTAATGCAGCCCGTTAGGCTAATTGGCTGGCTCGATCCGGATTAAAGTCCTTCAGCATTAAAGCAAATGACTTTCTGCTCCGATGCAATGGCTACAATCATCGCTAATTTATCATCCTAAAATAGCCAAGACTTTTATCTGAAAAGATGGTGTTTTTCTGTGACTCCCTGGGGTTTGGGGTGAGTAAATTGTATGGTTGTAAAGTGAAATAATAACTTAGCTTTTAGTCTGATCATTAATTGAATGATGAACAACCTTTCAAATTTACTGTCAACGGCATTATCATTTTAAATGATGATGTTGACCTTTGGCAGACAGACAGACAGGTGTACAGATAACAGTTGATTTTTACATTCCATTATGAGTATCCTCCTCTACACTGGCAGTGGCATGTAGACAGACACAACAACAAGGCAGCAGTCATGGGGCACTACGAAGGCAGAAGTGAGGTAAAGGAGCCAGTTAAATAGATGGATTGAACCACAGTTTGAGACAGGGCCGTGTGACTAACAGTCCTTGTGGATCCGTAGTGACATAGTGACTGTCGTTGAGGTAACAGACAGTGTGACATATGGTATGGAGTGACAGGGACAACACATCCTCTTAGTAATGTTGTCACCAGACTGGAGCAGACAGTCAACGTTCCGGTATTGGATTCCCCTGGGCTAATACATTTCCTTCATCGCCGTGGGCTAGAAACAGCATGAAGTGTGAGTGTGTGTGTGTGTGTGTGTGTGTGTTTGTATGCGTGCTTGCAAGCAAGAGTGTGTGTCAGCCCACAAAAAATCATCATAGATTAGCCTTTCGACCTTGGTTGCTCCAGGAGGCCACAAAGCATCTGCCATCAGGGTTAGTTTCTAAAACACAATATAAAAACAACTGTTCCAGAATTTACACGTGCATCAGAGCTATAGGGAGATGCCTCCACAATCTCTAACCTGTTATGATGGAGGAAAGGCTGCAGGGCCAGGCAGAACAAAACAACACAGCCAACCACGATGTGGTGCCATCTCTCTGGTGCTATTCCATCAGATTGATTCTACATTGTGACGTTCACCTGTTCTTCCACCAACAAGCCAGATCTTAATATTAGATATGTTGGAGTTACATTAAAGAGCTGGAGCCACACAGGGCTGAAGAGAGCAGCGGTATAACGGATGAGGAAGAAGAACAGACATGCACGCAGTCGCGCACAGAAACACACACACACAGACACACACACACACACACAGACACACAGAAACACACACACACACACACACACACTTCTATTTTCCCAGGGGCCATAGAAGATCCGCTCCCTCTGTTCCTCAACTTTACCATCAGTTTCATCATTTCTCTCTCTCTTTTTTTCTTGCTTCCCCTCTCTTGCTCCATGTCTCTCTCTTTCTCCATCTCTCCCACAATCATAGCAACACATCCAATTGTCAAAGACTCCAGCCACCCAAGTCATAGACTGATCTCTCTGCTACCGCACGACAAGCGGTACCGGAGCGCCAAGTCAAGGTCCAAGAGGCTTCTAAACAGCTTCTACGCCCAAGCCATAAGACTCCTGAACATCTAGTCAAAAGGCTACCCAGACTATTTGCATTGCCCCCCCCTCCCTCTTCACACCACTGTAGTGCGAATGGCCCACTGGGGCCAAGCTTCCTGCCCTCCAGGACCTCTATACCAGGCGGTGTCAGAGGAAGGCCCTAAAGATTGTCAAAGACTCCAGCCACCCTTGTCAGACTGTTCTCTCTGATACGGCACAACAAGTGGTACCGGAGCGCCAAGTCAAGGTCCAAGAGGCTTCTAAACAGCTTCTACCCCCAAGCCATAAGAGTCCTGAACATCTAGTCAAAAGGCTACCCAGACTATTTGCATCCCCCCCTCTTTTACACCGCTGCTACTCTCTTTTATCATCTATGCATAGTCACTTTATTCACTCTACCTACATGTACATATTACCTCAACTAACCGGTGCCCCCGCACATTGACTCTGTACCGGTACCCCCCCTGTATGTAGTCTCGCTATTGTTATTTTACTGCTGCTCTTTAATTACTTGTTACTTTTAATTCTTATCCATATTTATTTAACTGCATTGTTGAATTGGGGCTCGTAGGTAAGCA
>NC_074669.1:41010848-41040971 GCF_029448725.1 Salvelinus fontinalis
GGCGGCGACGGAGGGAAGAGAAAGCACCGGACGATAGAGAGTGTGGCTCTTCCGTGTACGTCCCTATAATCACGTAACGTACTTTTCTCCCCTGGAAAGGATATCATAGTCAGGGGCTGTTAAAAATACAGTAGAGTAATCACACTCCGTTCCAATTCCAGGCTAGCCAAAGGGGGATTGTTGCATCAGATAACTTACATGTTTACATTCCCTCTTTGCAACTCGTCCCTTCTAGCTGGAGATGCAGTTTTAAACAGGACTTATTTCCCCCCGTCAGCATTAGGCAGAATGTTCTTGGATGGTGGCCACCCCCACCACCCGGTATTTCCTCAGGCATAAGAAACTGATCGGTAGAAACCATCACCTCTACATATGTAGTGGATCTTTGGCCACCGATAGAGAGAGAGAGAGGGAGTGGAGACACATTCACTTGTCAAGATGTCACTCATTAAGCAACTAGCTCTGATAAAGAACCCTTTAGATTTCTACCTTTCAACCCGACAGTGACACTGACACAATGAGGAGGACTGGTGGCGAGGGAACAGGAGGAGGAGGCCACCTTCCTGCTTCCTTTCAGCCTTGAGATGACAGTCAGTCCCCCTTATCTGTCACAACAGCCTTTTGGTCTGCCGCCCTATCACGACATAGCTCTTTCCTTGGTATTTCCCTTTGATTGGCTCTATTGACCCTGTCTCTTTGATTGTGGGGCTGAATGTCTAGGTGTTATCTCTGACAGGCCAGTGGCGGTGCAAGTGGGGAGGGCTTGCTGTCTACCGGCTGCTGTTAACTGTCTGCCGTTAACACAGTCTGACCTCTGGAGACATCTGAAGAGCACCCTCTGGTAAGATCCACTTTGAATATGATTCAGAGAGAGAGGGAGACAGAAAGAGAGGGGGAGATGGATAGAAGAGGAAAGGAAGAGAGTAGAGAGAGAACTTTGAGAGTATTGTTTACTGTAAAAAAAAAAAAAAAGCACTTTTGTTTATTATCTACTTCACTTACTTTGGCAATGTAAACATGTTTCCCATGCCTATAATGCCCCTTAAATTGAATTGAAAGAAAGAGAGCGAGAGAGTAAAACACAAGTCGGCCCTCTAATTAGCTGTCTCTTACATTGACGTGAGGCCATGACAACTGAAACCTGGGATGATAATGTATTTTAACCTCCCACCATACTTTATTCAAAGAGGAATCTCACTTTAACCCAACCCTAAACCTAAACCTGGCTTTATCCACCCTCCATTAGCATTTACTGAAGGATTTGTCATACTAGTATGACAAGGTCAGGGTTGGGGAGTAACAGATTACATGTAACTGATTACAAAACAACTGCAACTGTAATCGGTTACTTTACCAGAAAATAATGCAATCCGATAAGAGAGACACTTTTGGAAAGACTAGATGATTACTTCTAGGATTACTTTTAAATTCAGAAAGAATGTTTGAGAAAAAAATTATTGGACACACACAAAACAGATTTGAAAAAAGTTAGTTTGTTACGCCCGAGCGAGTCTGACCACAAGTCAGAGACCACTATGATGACACACCAAACGTGTTCGATGGATCACAGGAAAAGAGCAGGAACAGGCTTTTGTAGTTACGGTCCAAGCTATGTCTTCCAAAGGTGCAACTGCTTGAATAAACACTGAGGTAAGAACGACAGCATACAGATATAACTTATTACAGATATCTATCTACATAGTGCATTAGTATGAATCACACTGCTGCTCTCTCAATAGCTATTTTGCGCCTCATGGATTGTGGTTGTTGTGGATGGCTGTTCACAACTGTACTGTACAGTATATGTGTATATGTGTACTTTAACCCAATAATGTTTGAATTGAAGAAGCTTGTGCTGCTCACCATGTAGTGTTTTAGTGACAAGTGGACAGCCAGTGATAAATGCACTCTTGCAACAGCTGCATAGTGCGGATCCCAGCCTATGGACTAAAAGTTTGAGGGAGTTCCTCCCTTCTAAACTATGCCGTGGCATGGTGCTCCATACTGTCAACAACCAGCTGAATTTAAGAAGACCACGAGCGGGGCTTTTTTTTTTTACCCCTTTTTCGTGGTATCCAATTGGTAGTAGTTACTGTCTTGTCTCATCGCATGCTCAAACTCGCACACGTTCGATAGACTTAAACAGCTGGAAATTATCAAGATATCAATGTGTCACCAAAAAAACAATACGTTTATAGCAAATGCAGCATAAGGCATTCATTCTTGTCATTCATGTCATTCCATGAGAGCGGCATTTATTTTTCAACTCGAAGCAGTGAGCCCAATCAGTCCTCCATGACAACTAAATCACAAACTGAGTAAGCTAATAAGTCCTTCGTTTTTGGGTTATGCTCAGGTAAAACAATCTAGCTAATCTATATTTCCAAGTCCTATTCTTGAAGATCAAGGGGTATTTAATTAATTGGAATGACTGGAAACCTGACAGGTTTTTAATGTAAAGATATATCCTAATCATATTATTATCTGTAGTGGAAAGTAACTGGTTAGAAGAAGCCTACATAACAAAGTAAAATGCAACATCCATTTATGGCCAGTTATGTAAACCAACAGTGATTGATCCTGCAATAAATGTCGTTAAATTGGTAATATTGATTTTTGTATTCTCCTAATGCCTCTTAAGGGAAATTAATCTAAAAGTAATTGAACAATCAGATTACGTTACTGATTACTGATTGTAATTTTGGACAGGTAACTTAGTCTCCTGTGGCTCAGTTGGTAGAGCATGGCACTTGCAATGCCAGGGTTGTGGGTTTGTTTCTTATGGGGGACCAGGACAAATGTATCCACTGGATAAGAGCGTCTGTTAAAAAACTAAAATGTAAATTACATTTAGAAAGTAACCTACCCAACCCTGGACAAGGTATATAGAAAAGTATAGATTATCATCTGGAAGCCACACCTGGGATTAAAATCCATTCTTTCCTTCTGACACTGACTCTAAAGGATCGCGGGACGGTTGAGCTAATGTGATTAGCATGAGGTTGTAAGTAACAAGAACATTTCCCAGGACATAGACATATCTGATATGGGCAGAAAGCTTAAATTCTTGTTAATCTAGCTGCACTGTCCAATTTACAGTAGCTATTACAGTGAAATAATACTATGCTATTGTTTGGGGAGAGTACACAGTAATGAACTTGAAAAGTTATTAATAAACAAATTAGGCAGTCTTGATACAACATTTTGAACAGAAATGAAATGGTTCATTGGATCCGTCTAAAACTTTGCACATACACTGCTGCCATCTAGCGGCCAAAATCTAAATTGCGCCTGGGCTGGAATAATACATGATGGCTTTTCTCTTACATTTTAAAGACGGTACAAAAGAAATACAAAACAAGTTGTTTTTTTTCTTTGTATCATCTTTTACCAGATCTAATGTGTTATATTCTCCTACATTAATTTCACATTTCCACAAACTTCAAAGTGTTTCCTTTCAAATGGTATCAAGAATATGCATAGCCTTGCTTCCGGTCCTGAGCTACAGGCAGTTAGATTTGGGTATGTCATTTTAGGTGAAAATTGAAAAAAGGGGTGGATCCTTAAGAGGTTTTTAAGAAGCTGGTTCGCTCCAGATTTGACAGACACCCAGGTGAAAAGCCCTGAGTCGTTGTCGTGCCCAAAAATGTGCCGCGTCACCCCATTTACACATGATGATTATTGACGGGGAGGATTAAACTCGGGGAGGACTGTCAGTGCATCAGCAGTAGCTACATAATTGGAGCAATGATTCCCTTGGAGAGATGGCTGTAGAAATAGAGAGCCTAGGGAACTGCTTTAACTACTATCTAAAAGTCAGTTAAAAGAGGAGAGACAATGACCGGTACATTGGAAGGACAGGCACTGTAATGACTGGTATATTGCACGATGCTAAGCATACGTGCCATTGAGCCATGTCTTGCACTCTGACGCTTGTCCAGTGAAGGAACGTGAAGATAATGACAACATCACTTGATGTGAATTACAGCTAGACACGATGTAGGGCTTTTTTCCTGCACCATCTCCTCCACCTACACACAATAAAGCGAAGAGAGGAGAGGTGTGCGTAAGCATGTCTTGCTCCTGTGTCTCTGCTGCTTTGACAGGGGGTTGGAGGTTGAGCATATTGATCAGTACCCTCCCTGCTACTTTGTACTCATCCTGGATCTAATACGTATTTCTCTACACCTTCAAGGGTGTCACTTGAATGATAGTATAAAGGCTGGGGGTGCGTGTGCGTGCTTGTCAGTGTTTGCGGGACGACCATCTTAAACGGTGATTAAAGCAATAAAGTAAAAAGCTCTCTATTTGAATACATGTTTTGGAGTCTTCATGGAAATGACTGGACACGCCCCAGTTCTATACTTTGCTGAGAGGAGCTTCTCTATCGTTCGTCACGGTACTGTGTATCACACATCACAGAATCCAATCAAATCCCCTCTTCATGACCTGAAGATTACTGTGACGCACACACAATGAAAACCGCATTACATGTTCATAACATCATAGAGGCCAGACGTAGAGATAAATGAGCCTATGATTACACACAAGGGCTCTACTACAATCTACAGGCTGCCGTCCTATCTTCGTAGACCATAGAGGATGCTGGGTAATCGCTTTGATTCTGACAAGAAGCTCCTGCTCTCGATATTAGTTTGGTGTTCCGTGTCTCCGAGCTTCTTCAACAAGGTAAGTGAGCACTAGAATGCGAGACAGACAATGCACAACAATGCATACAAACAATATTGTGTTTGTTCCCATATGCTTTCAGTCGTCTCTCTCCCTCGCTTTCTCGGCCTCCATCTCAGCCTGTCGTTATCTCTTCTCCCCCTCTACTTTGATAAGAGCCCTCTGATGCGCTGCACTTTGTGAAATAATTGGCCACAGATCTGTTCACGAACCCTCGTCTCTCGGTCGCTCTCCCTCTTCGCCTCCAATTTGAGTCTTTGCAAGTCGTAGGCTTTTGGTCTGTTATTCTGGATCTGTTGTCTGAGTTCACTGTGAATCTTCTCTTTCAATTACTGAAGGTTATCTAATAGTCTAATTAGGTTTTGTTTGTGCAATTCGCGTAATTTGAGTACGAGGAAAAATGTACTCTGGAGAAATAATATCTATTATGCAAGTAACACTATTTCATAAAGGTTATGAATCATGCAATCATGAGGTCGCTGGCCCAAATGTCTAAACTGCCAAACCTACGAAGCCAGCCTACGAAGAGTACGGAATATCTTTCCCAGTCCCTAAAATCATTTTTATCCAGCAATACGCTGTGTTGGATGGAGTGGAATTACACTTCCTTGGGGGGGGGGGGGGGGGGGGGGTCTTGACATGTAGAGGTTTAATTGAACAAGTGGGGACATGATCGGAATGTACAATCTAATGCCCATGGGATTCAGCTATATACAGAGGAAATCTGGGTAATTCTGGGTAACCTATCACCCTTGACAACAAGGCCTGGGGGTTGATCACTCAGTCAGAGAGAACAGGCCTCGTCACCCCCCCCCACCCCCTCCACTCTACCTCTTACCATTCCATCTGCTCTGTCCGTCCTCTCATGTATTCACGGCAGCATTGCAGCAGCACCGGGGCTCATCTCGGAATGCACATCTCAGACAACTTGGAAGCCGGAGGCAAAGGGAAATCATCCCAGTATGAAATGTAACATTCTGCTCCTCCTGGAATATTAAGGGATTCATCTAGAAAATCTGCTTCATTAGTTTTCCTGTCTCGTCCTCCTCTCCTTTCCCCTTCAATGACCAACCTAACCCCTTGCAATGGACATAAAGATAGCACACATCAGGCCAATTTAAGACGCCAGAGATTTTATTTGATGTTTACCTAGTCGTCTGTCAAATAACCGCCTTTTTTGCGACCGACGCTAGAAGCGGTGACGGGCTCGCCTTTGGAATTAATTGCGAGCTGCATAGGACTTGTAAAATGCTGGTTGCTCATCTGTAAACACAACCTCACAAATGCACACACATTCTTGCACATTTCCAAAATTGCTCTTTTTCTTTTCTATCACCAAAAATGTGACATTAAATTACTGGAGCTTTGGTTGATCGGCTCCCATTTGCACCAGGGGGGCTGATGTGGGGTGTCAACTCGTGTTTGGGGTCACGGCCGTACCACCTATACACTGGCTAATGAGACCAAGTCAAGCAGCTAGCGCTGTACAAGCTGAGCCCAGCCCGGCAGAGCAACACGTCTAGTATGTTACAGCACTACAGGAGAACTGGAGCACTGGAGCCAGAGGGAAGAGAAAGATATGGAACCACTGTACTGTAGCTTGCTGCTGTGAAAACCACTAATAAAAAGGAAAGACGAGAAAGACAACTCAAAAAAGGGTTGAAAAAGACAAGTCAAAAAGGGGGGGGAAAAGAAGTCGACGTTTTAGAAATATGTTATTATTGTCTCTCCCTTCAGATTCGTACATACCAAAGTCTCCTTTGAGAGCAGTACTCAGTCAACCCACTGGGCACAGACGTCAATTCAACGTCTATTCCACGTTGGTTCAGCGTCATTCCATTGAAATGATGTGGAAACAGTGTGTGCCCAGTGGGAAAGTCCTTAATTGTACTCTGTAGGGCGAGTGAGGAGACGGAGAGGAATCTAGAGGAGACTAGAGGGGGAGACTAGAGGAGACGGAGAGGAATCTAGAGGAAACTAGAGGGGGAGACTATGGTAAAATTGTAAAACATCTAGAGGAGTAGACTAGAGGAAACTAGAGGAGGACACTAGAAGAGGAGACAACTAGAGGAGGACACTAGAGGGGACAACTAGAGGAGGACACTAGAGGAGGGGACAACTAGAGGAGGGGACAACTAGAGGAGGAGACTACTAGAGGAGGAGACTACTAGAGGAGGAGACTACTAGAGGAGGAGACTACTAGAGGAGGAGACTACTAGAAGAAGAGACTACTAGAAGAGGAGACTACTAGAGGAGGAGACTACTAGAGGAGGAGACTACTAGAGGAGGAGACTACTAGAGGAGGAGACTACTAGAGGAGGAGACTACTAGAAGAGGAGACTACTAGAAGAGGAGACTACTAGAGGAGGAGACTACTGGAGGAGGAGACTACTAGAGGAGGAGACTACTAGAGGAGGAGACTACTAGAGGAGGAGACTACTAGAGGAGGAGACTACTAGAGGAGGAGACTACTAGAGGAGGAGACTACTAGAGGAGGAGACTACTAGAAGAGGAGACTACTAGAAGAGGAGACTACTAGAAGAGGAGACTACTAAGAAGAGGAGACTACTAAGAAGAGGAGACTACTAAGAAGAGGAGACTAGAGAGTAGAGGGGGATACTATTGTAAAATTGTTAAACATCTAGAGGAGGAAACTACTAGAGGAGGAGACAACTAGAGAAGACTACTAGAGGAGACTAGAGGGGGAGACTATGGTAAAATTGTAAAACATCTAGAGGAGTAGACTAGAGGAAACTAGAGGAGGAGACAACTAGAAGAGGAGACAACTAGAAGAGGAGACAACTAGAAGAGGAGACAACTAGAAGAGGAGACAACTAGAAGAGGAGACAACTAGAAGAGGAGACAACTAGAAGAGGAGACAACTAGAAGAGGAGACAACTAGAAGAGGAGACTACTAGAAGAGGAGACTACTAGAAGAGGAGACTACTAGAAGAGGAGACTACTAGAAGAGGAGACTACTAGAAGAGGAGACTACTAGAAGAGGAGACTACTAGAAGAGGAGACTACTAGAAGAGGAGACTACTAGAAGAGGAGACTACTAGAAGAGGAGACTACTAGAAGAGGAGACTACTAGAAGAGGAGACTACTAGAAGAGGAGACTACTAGAAGAGGAGACTACTAGAAGAGGAGACTACTAGAAGAGGAGACTACTAGAAGAGGAGACTACTAGAAGAGGAGACTACTAGAAGAGGAGACTACTAGAAGAGGAGACTACTAGAAGAGGAGACTACTAGAAGAGGAGACTACTAGAAGAGGAAACTACTAGAGGTGGAGACTAGAGAGTAGAGGGGGAGACTATTGTAAAATTGTTAAACATCTAGAGGAGGAGACTACTAGAGGAGACTAGAAGAGGAGACTAGAAGAGGAGACAACTAGAGGAGACTACAAGAGGATACTAGAACGGGAGACAACTAGAGGAGACTACTAGAGGAGGAGACTAGAAGAGGAGACTAGAAGAGGAGACTAGAGGGGGAGACTAGAGGGGGAGACTATGGTAAAATTGTAAAACATCTAGAGGAGTAGACTAGAGGACACTAGAGGAGGACACTAGAGGAGGACACTAGAGGAGGACACTAGAGGAGGACACTAGAGGAGGACACTAGAGGAGGAGACAACTAGAGGAGGAGACAACTAGAGGAGGAGACAACTAGAGGAGGAGACAACTAGAGGAGACTAGATGAGGGGACAACTAGAGGAGGACACAACTGGAGGAGGAGACTAGAGGGGGAGACTAGAGACCGGAGGGGGAGACTATTATAAAATTATAAAACATCTAGAGGAGTAGACTGTAGGAAACTAGAGGAGGACACTAGAGGAGGAGACTAGAGGAAGAAACAACTAGAGGAGACTAGATGAGGAGAGAAGAAACTAGGAGGAGGACACTAGAGGAGAAGGCAAGAGGAGGAGACTAGTGGAGGAGACTAGAGGAGGAGACAACTGGAGTAGACTAGTTGAAACTAGTTGTCTCCTCTAGGGAAGGACCATCCTCCTCAGTGAATTTCATAAAAATAAAATTGTAAACCATTAAAAAAAAAGTTTTTTGATAAAATTATACTAAACATAATCACATCACCAAATAATTGATTAAAACACATTATTTTGCAATGGTCTACAGTAGCCTCAACAGCAGCAGCCTCAACAGCACTCCATGTTGTAGCAGGATGCCAGCAAGCTTCCGTCCTCCTCTGAGTACATTGACTTCAATACAAAACCTAGTAGGCTCAAGGTTCTCACCTCCTTCCATAGACATACACAGTAATTATGACAACTTCCGGAGGACATCCTCCAAACTATCAGAGCTCTTGCAGCATGAACTGACATGTTGTCCACCCAATCAAAGGATCAGAGAATTAATATAGTACTGGAAGCATAAGCTAACTAGCACTGCAGTGCATAAAATGTGGTGAGTAGTTGACTCAAATAGAGAGAAAGCCAAAAGTTTAACACATTTAACAAATTAATTTCTTCCAAAATGGAGAAGCAACACACACAGAGAGAAAGAGAGAGAGGATAATTTTTTTCACTTTCAGTTTCACTTACTTAGCTTACAAATGCAGCTAGCTAGTTTAGCTAACTCAAACACCCTGCTAAAACAGAGGGATACTATGTTAGCAAGCTGGCTATGACTATCCAACAACACTGGAACTCTTCCAAGTCAAGTTAAGCTTTTGGTTTTTACTCATTCATTGCCACCGTTGCCCACTGGTGTAAGTGCTAAGCTGCTTACTGACTGTACATTGTAACGTTACTGCAAGTAGCGGGTTTACTAACATGTTAGTTCTATTAGCTATGTTGACTACGACGTTACTTTAACTAATATGGTGACAATGATGTAGGCTGTGTGTAGTGGTTATGATATGGTTTGGCTTGGACAGGTTTTTTCGCCTGGTCACATACAGCTGATGTTGTGCCTTTAAGTCCACAAGTGAAGGGAAAAGCTGAGAGGAGGAGAGTGCATAGATACGAGAAGGAATACAACGTGGCTGTTATGAAAGTGAACTGTGTTTCTGCTGAACAGGGATGTATTCATTCCACCGATTCTGTTCAAAAATGTTTCTTAAAACGGAAGCAAACAACAAAACAGGGATAAACATATCTGAATTTGTCCAATAGAAACTCTCCTTTGCAACTGTTGGACTAATGATTACACCCTATATCAGCTAGATGAAGGTAAGCGTGTGCAAGGTGGTATTAAATATGTCACTGTCCCTCACCTTTTCTCTGGACTTGTGTGCACCTACATTGTAAACTTTCCTTCATAGGCTAGGTTGTAGCAACCTCATGATGGGTATAGGGAAAATTCCAGTATCATGTAGTAGCCTAACCTATCGCTGTTACATTGAACTGAGCGAATGGAATCTGAATGACAGTAATCCAATATGCTGTAATGGTCATGCTCATGAGAAGAAAAAAAACTTAAACGGCCCCCCTAACAACTGACACGCGCACGGTGTCTCTCTGACTATTTTGAGTGAATGGAAGTGTTGTGAGTGAGAACACTGACTAGTCAGGAGACATTCTCCACAGCAAGGCAGAATATTCGGTCTGATTTTATTCTGCTGCAATATTCCCCCCAAACTGTGCGTGTCCGTGGCGTGAAGAGACGCAAGAGATTGAACTTCACTGAATTCTCCACATTAGTTTCCATGCACTATATAGATCAATATTTTTCTCTGTGATCAAATCAATGTTATATCAGCCCCTTTTCAATGCAACAAACCAAAACAAATCTAACTTTGTAAGATTGAGTCTGTGATTTTGTTGTAGGCAGAGCACAGAGCGTAACGGAGTATTCTCTTGACAGGTAGCCCACAAGCGGTCTTTCAATCATCTGCAGCGAACGCACATTTCAGATCAGAGCGCAGAGCTGCACATGTGCACATTCGTTGATATTTTTTACTAGTTATAGCGAGTTATTAGTCAAGTTATAGGTAAGTATTGGTCAGCAATGGGGAGTTACTGCTTCCTACAAGAACACAAATCGTGCAGGCTACATTTCAAGTTGTCTTTGAAAACCGAGTCAGATAAAAAGCTTGTTTATGTCTTAATTAATGGGGCAGTGTTGTATTTTTCCACAGCAAACTGGGTAGTCTACATGCTCTAATTCTCTGTATGGTATTATATTTCGTAATGTGGTTTCTTGTATCATACAACAATCATGAATTGATTCCCTGCATAATGTAAAAACGTTTTTAAAAGTCTGATGCAATGTAGGCCTGCATTGAACACAACCTATAGGCTACTGTAGGATATATCATAGAAATCAAAAGCTATTTCCATGTGAAAATGTTAAGATGTGCTCCATTGGTTTTGTTAGTAGGCCACTTATATAGGCCTACATTATGCTCAAATAGCCACAATAGCCTATTGGCTACTGTCTAAAACTTTTAAAAGGTACAGCCTCAGTGGTCACTGTAAACGTGGGCCAGAAGTTGCACAGAATTCTGCTCCCAAGACCTGAAATTTGCTCAGTGCCCCAACAAACTAGAGGGAACATTGTTCTGCTGAATCCTGATGGATTCTGATTATTATGGATGTTTTAGTAAACGGAATAAAGGATGATGCTGGTATGCTTGGTTGGGTTTTACGATCAGGTTTGAAAGGAGAGGTTATAATGTACATCCAAGTACAGTAGCTGTCCCAAAAAGACCAAGACGATGTCTCAATAAGGTTCATGACTCCTCCCATTTGTGAGCGGTAAACAAGGAAATTCACTTTATTTTCATCCCTCAACAAAGACAGACCAAAGAACCAGAACATTCTATAAAACCCATAGGCTCCAAAGTGACCTGGACAATGAGCTCCCGCCAACCATTCCCAGATGTAGCTGTAACACAGCTTATGCCTTTACCAGGCATCTATAAAATATCTTTATATCAAGGCGTTAGCTTGTGTGGGCGCCAACGATTCAACATTCATTTTTAACAGAACTCTCCCACTTGGGATACGTGACTGACTGCTTGACATGACCAGTGTCTCACCGAGTCTTACACGGTGAAGGCATTGTAGAGTTTAAACAGTGTTGGGGCTCACATAGGTGTAGTCTTTCATCAATATTACATGAAGACCTCAGAAGGAACTAGCTTGCATCGTTTAGATCCCAGGCTTGAGGGGTTGTTAGCAAGTTTTTACAGAACAGTTGGATTCAACTACTCTACAGTACCTGAGGCTCAGGAAGAGTGAAACAAACCTATTTTTTCTAACCTGAGTGAAGTCCAGTTTGAGTTGTCTCTTTTTCAACTAACAGTTTATATACTTTTATGTTCTCATGTGTAGGTGTGAAATACATGTTGTGATATCGGCAGTATGACAACATAGGATCCCTACAATGGATATGATATAGCCAGAAGTCAGAAGCATAGAGGGACTGAATGTATCCCATGTGTACTGTAGGTGTATGTAGCTGTGAGATACACGTTTACATAAGCTAGGTGACCATGTGGCATCTGTAACGCACTTTATAAACTGGGTGGTTCAAGCCCCGAATGCTGATTGGCTTGAAAGCCGTGGTATATCAGAACGTACACCACGGCTATGACAAAACATGTGTTGGTACTGTTGTAGTTACATTGGTAAGCAGTTCACAATAGCAATAAGGTACCTCTGGGGTTTGTGGTAAATTGCCAATATGCTAAGGGGTGTATCTTGTCACTCTGCGTTCCATCGTGCTTAAGAACAGCCCGTAGCTGTGGTATATTGGCCATATACAACACCCCCTCGGGCCTTATTGATTAAATAGAACCCATACAATAGCTATGATGTCGCTGTTCCAGATCTTTCTGTTCCCAGTGCTCCAGGTAGTGCCGTCACAGTGCTGTAGTGGTAGCTAGTGTATAGAAACCATACAACAGCTATGACATCATCGTGGAGTAAATAACCCATAGCCTTAATAGCTAATTAATCCTTCATAGCCAGTATCCAAGGGAAGCCTAAAGTGTTTCATATTGGAGAAGCCATTAGATGATTTGAAGGCGGTTTAAAAGGGTTCCGAACCAGAAGACCCAGACCGACCAACATTCAGAATTCCATGTCTAGAGCTATCCCCATTCTGGGTATGTATTCCCATGGGAAGATCACCAAAGGCCTCGCTCTTGCTTTCAGATCTTCTTTGACCCAGTTCATGCCACACAGACAGAACTCAATGTGAAGGCCTGTGACTTCACTTCAAATGCGTAACAACATGATAGATCACCCATACTTAAGGCCTCCCAATTTCTGTTCTCTACCGCCCTGCAAGTGTTTGCAGCGCAGCCAGATAAACAAAACCACACACAAAAGAAAGACCTTCGGCATGCACAGCAAAGAAAACAACAATTTGAGGCATTGCCCATTCTCCCCCCCACACACTCTCCCCTTACACACCCTCAGCCCCTTCACACACTTAGCGATTTACTTACATTGTCGCGGGCCTTGTCTCTCACATCGTAGACGGTGAGCTTGACTAGCGTCTCTGGGCTGGCAGGGTACTCCGGAGGGAAGGTCACCCCTGTCAGGAACAACGGGTCTCTGCTACCCTGAGAGAGGATGAGAAGGAACATGAGAGAGAGAGCGTGAGAGAGGGAGAAATAATATTACATTTGAAATGTCTTTATTCTTTTGGAACGCTTGTAAGTGTAATGTTTACTGCTAATTATTTATTGTTTATTTCACTTTTGTTTGTTTATTATCTATTTCACTTGCTTTGGCAATGTAAACATATATTTCCCATGCCAATAAAGCACATTAATTGAAATTGAGAAGGAGCGTGTGTGGGTGGGGCGGAGAGGTGGAGAGAGAGAGAGGGGGATGAGTGAGCCAACAGCTGTGCTCAGTCTGCTTCCCTACTGCTCCTGGGTGTTAGCGCAATAAATGGAAGTCTATGGGTAGACTTCTCATAGACTTCCAGTCTTTGCGCTAACGGCAGTTAGCATTGGTTCGCAAAACAACCTGTAATTTCCTTCATACTGGACACAAAGACATACAAATGGTATCCACAAGTTCATCTGACTCTGGGGAAGTAGATAACGGGCCATATTCCCAAAATCCCAAAGTATCCCTTTAACTTAAAACCTCTTTGGGCTATTTTCACATCCGGATGAAAAGCGTGCCCAAAGTAAACTGCCTGCTACTCAGGCCCAGAAGCTAGGATATGCATATTATTAGTAGATGTCGATAGAAAACACTCCGACGTTTCTAAAACTGTTTGAATAATGTCTGTGAGTATAACAGAACTGATTTGGCAGGCGAAACCCCAAGCACAATCCATCCAGGGAAAAATAAATTGAGCTCAATGTGTTTTCCATAAGTTTCTATGGTAAGCCCTTTTTAACAGGAATATGCTTGCAGTTCCAATGGCTTGCACTAGAGGTCAACACTCTTTAGAAATTGGTTGATGTTTTTCTTTTGAGAATGAAGAAGTATTCCTTTCCATGTAATCCATCTGTCACTCAGATGGACTCAAGTCTTTTGTTGCGCACGACCTGGAACGCTCTTCACTTCGTTTTCGTCCGGTATTGAGCACAGTATATCCCGTCTTAAATTTGATTGATTATTTACGTTTTAGGATACCTAAGTTTGGATTAGGAACGTTGTTTGAAATGTTTGGACCAAGTTTACAGGTAACTTATTAGATATTTTGTAGTCATGTTGGTCGATTTGGAACCGGTGTGTTTCTGAATCAAACGCGCCAAATAAATGGACATTTTGGGGATATAAAGAAGGAATTTATCGAACAAAAAGACCATTTGTGATGTTTCTGGGACATTTTGGAGTGCCAACAGAAGAAGATCTTCAAAGGTAAGGCATGAATTATATCGTTATTTCTGACTTTTGTGTCGCACCTGGCTGGTTGAAATGTGATTTGTATGCAAGGTGTTGTCCTCAGATAATCGCATGGTCTGCTTTCGCCATAAAGCCTTTTTGAAATCTGACACGGCCGCTGGATTAACAACAAGTTAAGCTATATTTTTGATCAATCAATCAAATTTATTTTATATAGCCCTTCGTACATCAGCTAATATCTCGAAGTGCTGTACAGAAACCCAGCCTAAAACCCCAAACAGCAAGCAATGCAGGTGTAGAAGCACGGTGGCTAGGAAAAACTCCCTAGAAAGGCCAAAACCTAGGAAGAAACCTAGAGAGGAACCAGGCTATGAGGGGTGGCCAGTCCTCTTCTGGCTGTGCCGGGTGGAGATTATAACAGAACATGGCCAGAACATGGCCAAGATGTATTAAACTTGTGATTTCATGAAAGTTAAATATTTATAGTCATTTAATTTGAATTTGGCGCTCTGCAATTTCACCGGATGTTGTCAAATCGATCCCGCTAAAGGGATTTGATCTCTAAGAAGAGAATGAATAAACCAATTATAATTAACCAATTAACCAATTATATTATTTTGGGGATTTGATCTCTAAGAAGAGAATGAATGAACCAATTATATTAATTTGGGGACAGGTCGAAAAGCATTAAACATTTATGGCAATTTAGCTATCTAGCTTGCACTTGCTAGCTAATTTGTCCTATTTAGCTAGCTGATGTTGCTAGCTAATTCGTCCTGGGATATAAACATGGAGTTGTTATTTTACCTGAAATGCACAAGGTCCTCTACTCCACCAATTAATCCACACATAAAACGGTCAACCAAATCGTTTCTAGTCATCTCTCCTCCTTCCAGGCTTTTTCTTCTCTTGACTTTATATTGCGATTAGCAACTTTCATAAATTAGGTGCATTACCGCCACTGACCTTGTTCGTCTTCAGTCACCCACATGGGTATAACCAATGAGGAGATGGCACGTGGGTACCTGCTTCTATAAACCAATGGGGAGATGGGAGAGGCAGGACTTGCAGTGTGATCTGCATCAGAAATAGAACTGACTTCTATTTTAGCCCTTGGCAACGCAGACGCTCGTTGTCGAGCACGAGCAGTGTGGGTGCAATAATTTAATAATATAGATTTCTAAATTTATTTTGCGACGCGAGCGGTGTAGAATGAATGGCTAAACTTAACCATGAAGTTGTTTTTTGTTTAAAGCCAATCCTCAACTTAACGTTTACAGAGTGAATGCCAAAGAAATGTGGCATTTTAAGGGCTTGGACATCTGATTCTGCAGTGAGACTGTGAGAGCTTGTTGCCATAGAGGGCTGGTACTGTACACAGACACATGGATGCATGACCTCAGCTAGCCTAAACACACAAACACACCCAGGTTTCCACAAGACCCCAAGCACCATAACCCCCCCCATAGGGCCCCGGGCCCGGCCATGGGGAAAGAGAGGCCTATGGAGCCTAATGTGACCTGGTATAATGTCTACCCTGACTGGGTCTGTATATACCCTGGTGTAGTGAAGCTTTGCGTGTTCAAAGCAAACTGGTGTTTACACCAGGGGCTCCCTCTTCCTGTTGCCCTGCCCTGATGGGTGGCTCTGGAACGCAGGCCCCCGGGACAGGCTGGACACACAATCAGTACCCACACACATGGACACACGCGGACACACACGCACACACACAAACAAGCACATGGAGGCATTGTCTCACACACACACACACACTCAGAAAGCATACACTCAGCCCTGGTGCATCCCGTAAACACACTAACGATAATCTGTCGACATGAAAAATGTCTCCACTGTCTCCAGTACTTCATTCCGCCGTAGCAACGGTCGTCGGCTAGGAAAACCCAAATCGCTCAGATTAGTCACCTCAACAAAGGATCGATAGAAGCTTCCAGTCTGTTTACATGTCCCTTTATTGACTACGAGGACATCCTTATCCAAGATGACTAACAACTAACACAGTAAGCCCATTGATACAGTAGGGGAGTACTGGAGGGATGTAGACTGTGGAAGGACCTGTGGTTTCAGATCGGCAGCCAAGACATGAGGCTACCCCAGGACAACCACGTGTTACACACCTCTGCAAACACACACACACACCCCTCACTCCTCAGGAGCCAACCTCTACACAAACCTCTCTCCTCCCTTCTCCTCCCTAGTCTACTAGATGTTTTCATCCCCTGTATTAACACCAAGCAGTGGGAGAGAGAAAACAACACTAATCCATTGGAGAGGACTCTACTCCCATGCTGTCAGTATACAGTGTTGCCCAGTACTGCTACCCAGATACCATGCTACCATTCTACTATACTACTATGCTGCCATGCTTTGAGGGGCATATGGGCATTCTGGAGGAGCACATTCACACACAATCTGGTACAGCGGGCAAAACAAGGGGAAATCAAAGACTCACTGAGTGCTCACATGCATGCACACACACACACACACACACACACACACGCACCTCAAATTCTCTCGACAAGACATTCTGAACTGAATAGGCTTCTTTCATACTTACCAGCATGTTTGGCACCTCCATCTACAGCCAAATTGACACAGCGGTACAAACAGGTAGAGTGGCGTAGCAGCAGTAGTACTTCAGAGAGAAGTAGCTAGACAGTCAGTCAATGGTCCAGCCAGTCAGGCAGTATGTCTACAGCAGTAGTACTTCAGAGAGAAGTAGCTAGACAGTCAGTCAATGGTCCAGCCAGTCAGGCAGTATGTCTACAGCAGTAGTACTTCAGAGAGAAGTAGCGAGACAGTCAGTCAATGGTCCAGCCAGTCAGGCAGTATGTCTACAGCAGTAGTACTTCAGAGAGAAGTAGCTAGACAGTCAGTCAATGGTCCAGCCAGTCAGGCAGTATGTCTACAGCAGTAGTACTTCAGAGAGAAGTAGCTAGACAGTCAGTCAATGGTCCAGCCAGTCAGGCAGTATGTCTACAGCAGTAGTACTTCAGAGAGAAGTAGCTAGATAGTCAGTCAATGGTCCAGCCAGTCAGGCAGTATGTCTACAGCAGTAGGGGAGACAGCTGCATATATAGACAGTGACGCCCCTCTCGGTGCCTTTGGGTTACAGACCTCCAAGGAATGGGCGAGGCACTACACTATTAGAGGGTGTGTGTGTGTGTGTGGAGGGGGAGTATCGTCCCATGGCAGGAGGCACTCTCAGACAGTTGGCTCTCACCCATTCCCTTGACCCCTCATCATATTTACACACACACACACACACACACACACACCTCACTTCACTTCACTAGCATGACATGAAAGGCTTGTTTTATCCTACTGGGCACTTGGCTGGCCCACAGCGTGCCGTCAAATCCTTTTTTTGAGAAGGCCACTCCTGGGCCCTTGGCGGTAATGGCTTTCAGAATAAGATTTTCCCATAGACAAACAGATTACCGTGGGGCCTAAATGTCACCCTCTCTGTCCTGTCGGTCTCCTCTTTGAGGTACAGTATGTAACCCGCACCACTCTGGGTGCTTAGAGATGGTGAGAGGGGATCTCCAATAGCATTTTAGTAGTGTTTACACTTGAGCCCAACATGTCTGATAGAACCGATTAATAGGACCGATTGATAGGACCGATTGATAGGACCGATTGATAGGACCGATTGATAGGACCGATTGCTTTGAAGTCTGTTGATATCTACTGCTTATATTTATATTAGTTTATTTAACTTTATGCCCAAAGTTTCAAACAAAAATAATTCAAACGAAAGGGTCTCTGTCCTATAGGCGTCACACTTCCCCAAGATGGACTATTTATGATAAGGAAACACCTGCTCTGTAAGGCTTCAATAACACCCTGATCACATGAGGGGGGGGGGGGGGCAGGCAGCAGGCCACCAGTCTCCAGTCTGTCTCCAGGCATAGCGGGAGCTGCCAGTCTGGTAAGTCCCAGCTGTTGGACACCAGGGCCTCTGGGAACAACACAAGGCAGCCGGCCTGTCTCCGACATATTCACACTTCATACACAGACATGAGTGTGAGCACACACACACACACACACACACACACACACACACACACACACAGGGCCTTTCCCCTTTTAACCAGAGAGGTCAATGAAGGAACAGCTGCAGCACTGAGGAATGATGGACAGACAGACAGAGCTCAATTAAACAATGTAGTATAGGGACTCCCTATGGCTGGCCACACACACACTCTGTATGGTGTACTGCCAGTTAGTGTTATTGTTGAGTCTCTTACTGTAAAACCATTCCTGATGCTATTTGTTCTTGTCTGTTATCCTTTGAAAATAAATACAAGTTGATCCCCCCAAAAAATCCCTATCAGTGTTCAGTGATACGTAATGAATTAGAGAGTCATTCCAATACGTCGACCAGTCAGATACAGAAGTTACACGGCATCTGGTTCAATATTTACAATACCATGCGACTATAAATCCAGAGACACGTCTACAGTATGATCACAAGAGATCTCCACAGCTACATACATACAGTATCCATACGTACCCTCCTTTTGAGAAGCCGAAAGCAACAGTCCATGTTCTCAGATCCCTCTCCAAAACAAGAGTCACATTACAGCTATGGAATCACACTAGTCCTGCAGCAGTGAGCTTGGCTGAGCCGTACTGTACTGCTAACTGCTGCACCACATCCTGTGTTTTCCACTTGGACCCAGACCTGGACTGAGTGGAGCACGAGGACTCCTTTTATTTTCTATGGAGTTTCTACAGTCAGAGACGAAGGGACCGTCTTGAAAACAGTCAATTTTCCTGCTGCTTAATCAGCTAGATAAGAGAGAGATAAACCCCTTCTTTGTGTTCTCTCACGAGTGAATGATTTGTTGAGGTGTGTGTGTGTGTGTGTGTGTGTGTGTGTGTGTGTGTGTGTGTGTGTGTGTGTGTGTGTGTGTGTGTGTGTGTGTGTGTTCTAGGTGGGTATTCCAGCCCGGGACAGATGTTGCCGCCCCGAAAACACTTGTTCTCTTGTTGCCATGGTAATGACACTCCAGCTCTGAGGGCAATAAAAGAGGCATGCCAGAGGTCGGAGGGCACAGACACTTCCGTGAGACTGTATGGAGCACAGAGACTCAACACACACACACACACACACACACACACACACACACACACAGCGGGCACACGCAGACAGTCTGCTACTGCAGTTGACTGACTCTGCTAGTCAGATTGAGACAGATAGAGGGCTCTAACCACAAATCAGAGAGAAAGACAGAGAGATAACATGTTTCCCATGCCAATAAAGCCCTTGAATTGAGACAGAGAGAGAGGGAGAGAGAGAGAGGGGGAGGGAGAGAGGGAGGGAGGGAGAGGGAGGGAGGGAGGGGAGGGAGGAGAGGGAGGGAGAGGGAGGGAGAGGGAGGGAGAGGGAGGGAGAGGGAGGGAGAGGGAGGGAGGGGAGGGAGAGGGAGGGAGAGGGAGGGAGGGAGAGGGAGCAAAAGAGAGCAAGCAAATGAGAGAGAGAAAGGCTGACTACACCGCTCACGTCGCAAAATAAATGTAGAACTCTATATTATTAAATTATTGCACCCACACTGCTCGTGCTCGCCAATGAGCGTCTGCGTTGCCAAGGGCTAAAATAGAAGTCAGTTCTATTTCTGATGCAGATCGCACTGCAAGTCCTGCCTCTCCCATCTCCTCATTGGTTTATAGAAGCAGGTACCCACGTGCCATCTCCTCATTGGTTATACCCATGTGGGTGACTGAAGACGAACAAGGTCAGTGGCGGTAATGCACCTAATTTATGAAAATTGCTAATCGCAATATAAAGTCAAGAGAAGAAAAAGCCTGGAAGGAGGAGAGATGACTAGAAACGATTTGGTTGACCGTTTTATGTGTGGATTAATTGGTGGAGTAGAGGACCTTGTGCATTTCAGGTAAAATAACAACAATGTTTATATCCCAGGATGAATTAGCTAGCAACATCAGCTAGCTAAATAGGACAAATTAGCTAGCAAGTGCAAGCTAGATAGCTAAATTGCCATATGTGTTTAATGCTTTTCAACCTGTCCCCAAATTAAAATAATTGGTTCAGAGTTTGTTTTGATATTTTAACCTCCGTGTCGTGATCACATTTTGTGTGGGGGGACAAAATACATTTATGCACGATGGCGCACGCACGCACCCGGTTTGGGTTCCATGTTAACCACAACAGCAATAGCAACTTAGACCCAGTGAACCAGAGCAACCCTTTAATAATAAAAATAACAAACACTGGCAGAGAAAGGGAGTGAGATAGCAAAAGAGTGTGTGTGAGAGAAAGAGAGAGTAAGAAGGAGGGGAGGTAGCTGCATTAAGTGGCTTGTGAAAGGGTGTGTGTGTATGTGTCAGTGCATATGCGTGTGTGTGTGTGTGCTTTACCTCTACTATCTCTGTGCAGGCGTGGGAGACCAGGTATTGTTCCCGGGGGTCGATGACAGCAACCTGGACTAGAGCATTGGGCTTCCTGTCTCTGCCAGAGCCAATCAGATCCCTGCACTCTGGAGAAGGGGAGGACACACACACACAGAGATAGAGAGAAAGAGTGGGGAAGGAGAGAGAAAGATGGAGCAGAGAGAGAGAGTTGATGAAAGGGGGAGGGCAGAGAGAGCGGACAGTCAGTATAGTACATTCCCTGAGTAAAACCCCAACATCAAACAACACAAGTTTGAATAGAAAGGTCAAAAGGGAAAGGGGAAGGGTGACCCCACCATTCCCGAGGCATGAGGTGAGTGGTGGAAGGATAAAAAAAACAATTTCTCAGCGAAGAATCCTCACTGTACAGGAAATGGGAAGTCATATGTCCTTAGTTCTGGAAAGCAGCTTGTCTCCTGAGACCCAGTCGTCAAACTAACATGGCTGCCAGTCAAAGTCTTCTCTCTTCCTTCTTCCCTCAGCTGAGTGAGTGTGCTGAGGACTGTCCGTTTTATTAGGATTTAATGTTTGTCAGTGAAACCCCTGGTAAGGCGCTAGTTCCTCCAGGTTTCCTGTTTGACAGGAAGAATGGGACGAGGGGAGGCGAGGGGACGAGGGGAGGCTAGGCCATCATAGGAAACCAACACTTCCTGTCCAGGAATGGTCACTCCCTCCCTGGCTCAGTATGAGGCTGTGGTCACCAGTATTTACTGTAAAGTGATATTGGACGATACATGTCGATATTGAAGTAACCACAAAGAGCCATATGCTGTCACTGAATGGTTGAATATCTGACTACAGTGCTCTAGGACTACTAGACAGGGTGTAATATCTGACTACAGTGCTCTAGGACTACTAGACAAGGTGTAATATCTGACTACAGGGCTCTAGGACTACTAGACAGGGTGTAATATCTGACTACAGGGCTCTAGGACTACTAGACAAGGTGTAATATCTGACTACAGGGCTCTAGGACTACTAGACAGGGTGTAATATCTGACTACAGTGCTCTATGACTACTAGACAGGGTGGAATATCTGACTTGTGCTCTAGGACTACTAGACAGGGTGTAATATCTGACTTGTGCTCTAGGACTACTAGACAGGGTGGAATATCTGATTACAGTGCTATAGGACTACTAGACAAGGTGAAATATCTGACTACAGGGCTCTATGACTACTAGACAGGGTGGAATACCTGACTACATTCCTCTAGGACTACTAGACAGGGTGGAATATCTGACTACAGTGCTCTATGACTACTAGACAGGGTGGAATATCTGACTACAGGGCTCTAGGACTACTAGACAGGGTGTAATATCTGACTACAGGGCTCTAGGACTACTAGACAGGGTGTAATATCTGACTACAGTGCTCTATGACTACTAGACAGGGTGGAATATCTGACTTGTGCTCTATGACTACTAGACAGGGTGGAATATCTGACTACAGGGCTCTAGGACTACTAGACAAGGTGTAATATCTGACTACAGGGCTCTAGGACTACTAGACAGGGTGTAATATCTGACTACAGGGCTCTAGGACTACTAGACAAGGTGTAATATCTGACTACAGGGCTCTAGGACTACTAGACAGGGTGTAATATCTGACTACAGTGCTCTATGACTACTAGACAGGGTGGAATATCTGACTTGTGCTCTAGGACTACTAGACAGGGTGGAATATCTGACTACAGCGCTCTAGGACTACTAGACAGGGTGGAATATCTGACTACAGTGCTCTAGGACTACTAGACAAGGTGTAATATCTGAATACAGGGCTCTATGACTACTAGACATGGTGTAATATCTGACTACAGTGCTCTAGGACTACTAGACATGGTGTAATATCTGAATACAGGGCTCTATGACTACTAGACAAGGTGTAATATCTGACTACTAGACAGGGTGGAATATCTGACATGTGCTCTAGGACTACTAGACAGGGTGGAATATCTGACTACAGTGCTCTATGACTACTAGACAGGGTGTAATATCTGACTACAGTGCTCTAGGACTACTAGACAGGGTGGAATATCTGACTACAGTGCTCTAGGACTACTAGACAAGGTGTAATATCTGACTACAGGGCTCTAGGACTACTAGACAAGGTGTAATATCTGACTACAGGGCTCTAGGACTACTAGACAGGGTGTAATCTGACTACAGGGCTCTAGGACTACTAGACAAGGTGTAATATCTGACTACAGGGCTCTAGGACTACTAGACAGGGTGTAATATCTGACTACAGTGCTCTATGACTACTAGACAGGGTGGAATATCTGACTTGTGCTCTAGGACTACTAGACAGGGTGGAATATCTGACTACAGCGCTCTAGGACTACTAGACAGGGTGGAATATCTGACTACAGTGCTCTAGGACTACTAGACACGGTGTAATATCTGACTACAGTGCTCTAGGACTACTAGACAAGGTGTAATATCTGAATACAGGGCTCTATGACTACTAGACATGGTGTAATATCTGACTACAGTGCTCTAGGACTACTAGACATGGTGTAATATCTGAATACAGGGCTCTATGACTACTAGACAAGGTGTAATATCTGACTACTAGACAGGGTGGAATATCTGACATGTGCTCTAGGACTACTAGACAGGGTGGAATATCTGACTACAGTGCTCTATGACTACTAGACAGGGTGTAATATCTGACTACAGTGCTCTAGGACTACTAGACAGGGTGTAATATCTGACTTGTGCTCTAGGACTACTAGACAGGGTGGAATATCTGATTACAGTGCTCTAGGACTACTAGACAGGGTGGAATATCTGACTACAGTGCTCTATGACTACTAGACAGGGTGGAATATCTGACTACAGGGCTCTAGGACTACTAGACAAGGTGTAATATCTGACTACAGGGCTCTAGGACTACTAGACAGGGTGTAATATCTGACTACAGGGCTCTAGGACTACTAGACAAGGTGTAATATCTGACTACAGGGCTCTAGGACTACTAGACAGGGTGTAATATCTGACTACAGTGCTCTAGGACTACTAGACAGGGTGTAATATCTGACTACAGTGCTCTAGGACTACTAGACAAGGTGTAATATCTGAATACTAGACAGGGTGGAATATCTGACTTGTGCTCTAGGACTACTAGACAGGGTGGAATATCTGACTACAGTGCTCTAGGACTACTAGACAGGGTGGAATATCTGACTACAGTGCTCTAGGACTACTAGACAGGGTGGAATATCTGACTACAGTGCTCTAGGACTACTAGACAGGGTGGAATATCTGACTACAGTGCTCTAGGACTACTAGACAGGGTGGAATATCTGACTACAGTGCTCTATGACTACTAGACATGGTGTAATATCTGACTACAGTGCTCTATGACTACTAGACAGGGTGTAATATCTGACTACAGCGCTCTATGACTACTAGACAGGGTGTAATATCTGACTACAGTACTCTGACTACTAGACAGGGTGGAATATCTGACTACGGCGCTCTAGGACTACTAGACAGGGTGGAATATCTGACTACAGCGCTCTAGGACTACTAGACAGGGTGTAATATCTGACTACAGTACTCTGACTACTAGACAGGGTGGAATATCTGACTACGGTGCTCTAGGACTACTAGACAGGGTGGAATATCTGACTACAGCGCTCTAGGACTACTAGACAGGGTGTAATATCTGACTACAGTACTCTGACTACTAGACAGGGTGGAATATCTGACTACGGTGCTCTAGGACTACTAGACAGGGTGGAATATCTGACTACAGCGCTCTAGGACTACTAGACAGGGTGTAATATCTGACTACAGTACTCTGACTACTAGACAGGGTGGAATATCTGACTACGGTGCTCTAGGACTACTAGACAGGGTGGAATATCTGACTACAGCGCTCTAGGACTACTAGACAGGGTGTAATATCTGACTACAGTGCTCTAGGACTACTAGACAGGGTGGAATATCTGACTACAGTGCTCTAGGACTACTAGACATGGTGTAATATCTGACTACAGCGCTCTAGGACTACTAGACAGGGTGTAATATCTGACTACAGTGCTCTAGGACTACTAGACAGGGTGGAATATCTGACTACTAGACAGGGTGGAATATCTGACTTGTGCTCTAGGACTACTAGACAGGGTGGAATATCTGACTACGGTGCTCTAGGACTACTAGACAGGGTGGAATATCTGACTACGGTGCTCTAGGACTACTAGACAGGGTGGAATATCTGACTACGGTGCTCTAGGACTACTAGACAGGGTGGAATATCTGACTACAGTACTCTAGGACTACTAGACAGGGTGGAATATCTGACTACAGTGCTCTGACTACTAGACAGGGTGGAATATCTGACTACGGTGCTCTATGACTACAGGGTGAGACATCTGAATCAGGACATTGGACCATGTCCAAATGGTGCACTTTATCCAACTAGCAACATTCTGGCAGACAAACAAGAATTGATCCGCTCTGCAAATGCGTTGTCACTATAGCACATTATGTAGCGAAATCGTAACCCCGAGTAACTCAATAGAACAACAATCCAGAAAAGCTGCAAAATATGACAGAAGGTTGTTCTTTTTATGTGTAATTCCCCCTCGGAGGGTCGATTTGACAGAATAAGCGACTGTACGGGTACAGAAAATAAAAAGGTTACAACAAGGGAGAATTGAAGAAGAGTCCAGAGGAAGCTACAGAGTTAGCCCAGGAGTTAAAAGAGGAATGGTGCTAAGGCATAAAACACTATCTTTGCTGTAAAGACCTTTGCTTCCTTGATGTACTGGAGTCTCAGTGAACTGATCCATCTAGCATTCTCTGACTTTGGAGGATAAGAGTGCGAGATACGGGGCTATGCACTGGGACACACACCAAGACAACGGGTTCACTCTGTAGAATGGAATCCCTTCCTTAGTTGAGTTATACCATACTGCAAGATGTAGATGTACAGTTGAATGCACGCACAAACATGCACGGACACACACATATGCATACATTCAAGCACTTACGACTCACACAAAAACATTTTTTGTTGGCCTTATGTAAATTGCAGCCAGTACCAGCCATTTTCCTACATACAGCATTAGAATGCTGATTGACTTGTCAAGGTGAGAGTAGTCACCTTCACTTGTTTACAAACAAACACAAACAACGTCGAGATTCAAGTGGTTTTGTCATAAATAAAACAGGGTTTTAGTATTTAGCCGAGCCGCTCTGCTGAGAAATGGGGTGTCAGAGCAACGGAACACTGTTCTGCTTGAAGCATTCACATTGTTGGAAGTGCAACGCATCCTTTAATATAACACACGGTCTAACTCACAGTGAAATATCAACAGGGTCTCATTTAGGGACGCACGATATATCGGTATCGGACGATATTAGCTAAAAATGCCAACATCGCTATCGGCCCAATGTCTAGTTTAAAACCGATGTCAAAGCTGATGTGCAAACCTATATAACGTAGGTACATGACGTACTGACGCCACGTAAAACACAGCATTCCTAACCTTGCCCACAATGTCTGCTATGTGGATCGAGCAGTCAACAAGTCGAGCAGTCATTTGAAAGAATAAGAACATTTAAACGAGACAACTCAAAGGCGAAATCCATGAACGCCAAGATAATGGAATTCATTGCCCCTGACAATCAACCGTTCTCTGTCGTGGGCGATGTTGGCTTTCGCGACTAGTCGAGCACCGGTACACACTACCAAGTGCGCTCTTTTTCAGATGTTGCCTTACAGGAGTTACTCCGTAATAGCTTCACTGCTATTAGCGTCACGACATACTATGGAACGCCGTTTGGGCCTTTGCGTGTCAAAAAAGATAAACGTCAAATAACACTTTGACAAGTTAAATTAGCTTTTAATTTGACACGTCAAATAACAGTTCTATTATAGAATATTGTGTGTTCTGAATTTACACGTGCAAGCTAAGCGACACCACTACTATCTGTAGCGCTGTCAAAGCTGTACAAAAAACTATGCAAACAAGCAAACACCGGCCACGAACCATGTGTTTACAATACCGCCTTGGTAATAAAGCATTATTTGTTTGACTTCTGTGGTAGCTAGCTAGCTTTAGCTTGGTACCTAGCTAGCACAAATACAACCAGCCTGAAAACAATGACCAGTAGAAACTGCAGTCATTTTCATTATTCTTAGCAATGATTTCGGGAATCCTTGTGAGTAAGTATTAGTTAGGTAGCCACTTGTTGTTCGCCTATTGAAATTGAACTTCAGCTCATGAAAAATAAATAGTTAGCCAGCTACTTAACCCTGTTTCCCAAAGCTAAGGTTATAAGCAGCAAGCTAGCTTCATCTGTCTAGTGAAGCTCGACTGGACCGGGTTATGTGTTTTGAAACTAGCCACAATAAGGATTAGGCCCAATAGTAGAAGTAGCAGTTTGCCTTCAAAATAAAAGTACCTTTTTGAAAGTGATGCAGAAGGTTACAATTGGTGGAATCATGCCATATTTAGACTAGATAACGTTAAACAAGGTTGGAATGTGAAGCAATGAAATGGGGTATCAGTCTACTCAGTGACACCCACAGAACATTGGGCATTGTGTCAAGAAGCAGTGCGGCTTGGTTGGGTTGTGTTTCGGAGGACGCACGGCTCTCGGCCTTCGCCTCTCCCGAGTCCTATGAGAGTTGCAGAGATGAGACAAAACTGTAACTACCAATTGGAAAACACAAAATTGGGGGAGAAGAAAGGGGTAGGAAAAAAAGAATGATTTATCATTCAATTGATAACCCCATTCAAACAGTGTGAAATCAGAAATAAGCCTAAATCACACAATTTAATTCCATTTCCTCTTTAGGTTGTTGGTGTCTCTTTGCCCAGTCAGTGAAATGGACACAAATATTTCCTGAAGGCTTTTTATTAGATCAAAAGAGTGGATGGAATAGCAGCCTGCTGTATGGAACTTACTCTAGGTACAACACTCTAGGCACCATGATACTCTCAAAGAGCCTCTTCTCTAAGACACAAATGGTGTCCAAATGGAGAGAGAGAGGGAGAAAGCGAGAAAAAAAAAATAGACAGCCAGGAGAGAGTGAGAGAGAGGGAGAACAGGTCGAGAGCAAAATAGTAGAGAGAGAGCGAGAGACAGAGGGAGAACAGGTCGAGAGACATAAGGTAAGGAGAGTTAGAGAGAGATAATGGGAACAGAGGAATAGAAGGAGAGAAGGATTAGGTGAAGTGATAGAAGGCAAGAAAGAGAGGGAGCTGGTGAGTCATGAAAATACTAAGAGGAGGTCTGACCACCACAGATGTAATGCAGCCCGTTAGGCTAATTGGCTGGCTCGATCTGGATTAAAGTCCTTCAGCATTAAAGCAAATGACTTTCTGCTCCGATGCAATGGCTACAATCATCGCTAATTTATCATCCTAAAATAGCCAAGACTTTTATCTGAAAAGATGGTGTTTTTCTGTGACTCCCTGGGGTTTGGGGTGAGTAAATTGTATGGTTGTAAAGTGAAATAATAACTTAGCTTTTAGTCTGATCATTATTTGAATGATGAACAACCTTTCAAATTTACTGTCAACGGCATTATCATTTTAAATGATGTTGACCTTTGGCAGACAGACAGACAGACAGACAGACAAGTGTACAGATAACAGTTGATTTTTACATTCCATTATGAGTATCCTCCTCTACACTGGCAGTGGCATGTAGACAGACACAACAACAAGGCAGCAGTCATGGGGCACTACGAAGGCAGAAGTGAGTTAAAGGAGCCAGTTAAATAGATGGATTGAACCACAGTTTGAGACAGGGCCGTGTGACTAACAGTCCTTGTGGATCCGTAGTGACATAGTGACTGTCGTTGAGGTAACAGACAGTGTGACATATGGTATGGAGTGACAGGGACAACACATCCTCTTAGTAATGTTGTCACCAGACTGGAGCAGACAGTCAACGTTCCGGTATTGGATTCCCCTGGGCTAATACATTTCCTTCATCGCCGAGGGCTAGAAACAGCATGAAGTGTGAGTGTGTGTGTGTGTGTGTGTGTTTGTATGCGTGCTTGCAAGCAAGTGTGTGTGTCAGCCCACAAAAAATCATCATAGATTAGCCTTTCGACCTTGGTTGCTCCAGGAGGCCACAAAGCATCTGCCATCAGGGTTAGTTTCTAAAACACAATATAAAAACTACTGTTCCAGAATGTGTATCCATCTAAATCAGAGCTATAGGGAGATGCCTCCACAATGTCTAACCTGTTATGATGGAGGAAAGGCTGCAGGGCCAGGCAGAACAAAACAACACAGCCAACCACGATGTGGTGCTATCTCTCTGGTGCTATTCCATCAGATTGATTCTACATTGTGACGTTCACCTGTTCTTCCACCAACAAGCCAGATCTTAATATTAGATATGTTGGAGTTACATTAAAGAGCTGGAGCCACACAGGGCTGAAGAGAGCAGCGGTAGAACGGATGAGGAAGAAGAACAGACATGCACGCAGTCGCGCACAGAAACACACACACAGAAACACACACACACACTTCTATTTTCCCAGGGGCCATAGAAGATCCGCTCCCTCTGTTCCTCAACTTTACCATCAGTTTCATCATTTCTCTCTCTCTTTTTTTCTTGCTTCCTCTCTCTTGCTCCATGTCTCTCTCTTTCTCCATCTCTCCCACAATCCTAGTAACACATCCAATTGTCAAAGACTCCAGCCACCCAAGTCATAGACGGTTCTCTCTGATACGGCACGACAAGCGGTACCGGAGCGCCAAGTCAAGGTCCAAGAGGCTTCTAAACAGCTTCTACCCCCAAGCCATAAGACTCCTGAACATCTAGTCAAAAGGCTACCCAGACTATTTGCATTGCCCCCCCCCTCCCTCTTCACACCACTGTAGTGCGAATGGCCCAGTACATCACTGGGGCCAAGCTTCCTGCCCTCCAGGACCTCTATACCAGGCGGTGTCAGAGGAAGGCCCTAAAGATTGTCAAAGATTTGCACCCCCCCCCCCCCCCCCCTCTTTTACACCGCTGCGACTCTCTTTTATCATCTATGCATAGTCACTTTAATAACTCTACCTACATGTACATATTACCTCAACTAACCGGTGCCCCTGCACATTGACTCTGTATCGGTACCCCCCCTGTATACAGTCTCACTATTGTTATTTTACTGCTGCTCTTTAATTACTTGTTACTTTTAATTCTTATCCATATTTTTTTAACTGCATTGTTGAATTGGGGCTCGTAGGTAAGTA
>NC_074669.1:41041086-41096651 GCF_029448725.1 Salvelinus fontinalis
TTTCACTAAGGTCTACACCTGTTGTATTGTGACTAATACAATTTGATTAAGTGTGGTATAGAACTGGGGAGTTGCTCAACAGTGGTTGATCCTCTCCAGTTCAAAGGCTCAGAGGATCTCTGACAGGTCCTGGGATCGCCCCTAATATCACACTCTACTGAGGATTGACATGTGACAGTGGACATCTCTATCCGCATCGCTTCACTGAGTGATAGGACCAAAGCCACAGCCATTAAATTCAACTACTGAGTTTGAGGTCAGTAACATTTGAAATAGAGGGAGAGAGGGAGAGATGGGAAGAAAGAAAGATGGAAAGGGAGAGAGAGATGGAGAGAGAAAGAGGGCGATATGGAGAGAAAGAGAAAAAGAGAGAGGGCTGGGGATGAGCGAGAGAGAAAGAGAAAAATGGATACTGAAACAGGGATATGAGAAAGAGACAAAGACCCAGAAAAGAGAGAGGGAAAGAAAGAGAGCAAAAATGTGAATACATTGACACTTTAAGACGAATTCACAGGTAATTTGTTTTAATACAGTGCCATCTCCTCTGTGACCTTGCAGGGAATCTAAATTCCACTAGAAGGGCAGAAAGAGAAAGGGAGACAGTGGGGGTTGCTATGGGAGACAAATACACCACTCTCCAGATGAGGATTATTAATCACGATAATTATATCAGCGCTTCAATTAATTTGACAACATTATTTGCATCTGCCGCCGCCATTTTCACACCTGTTCAGTGTTCACCATCAGGTCTGTGGAAAAGATAATGCCTGTTATATTACTATAATGGCAATTCGTGTTGTGGAGAGTCTATACATCTGACATGTCAATTAAACAGAGAAAATGACAGCCATATGATGTTAGACTAGTGAAAGATGTAGAATTAATGGACAGATGTTGATTCTGTGAAGTCTACAAAATAAAGAACCTACACCATAAAGTGAGGAGCTGACTAGCGAATGATGATCTATACCAGGGGTCTCCAACAGGTTGACCGCTAGCTAGTAGCTCACAGCCCACCTATGAGTAGCTCGGCAAACAATTCCCGGAAGTATACGCAATTTTTCACGTGTTCCATTGCAAACTGTCATAAACAAATCTCACAAGTAAGCGACACCGCAAGCTCCCAGCTACTAACTAATCAACACAACATTGACGTTATTCTACCCATGGTTAGCCACTATTGGCGTAAAATGCCAAACCTAACACATCTGCCAATTCATTTCCAGCAATATTGCCCCTGTCTGTCTGTGTGGCGCGCGCGTTTGTCTATCACTCCACTTGATGTGACAACCGTCTTGTGAGTTGACAGAAATACTTTCCCCAAAACCCTTATCCATTAAATGTTAACTGGAAAGGCGGCTTACCTGGCAAAAGTATATCATGAGTGAGTATATTATTTGTATTTATTATTTGGAAACTTTGCCATGAAATGAACAGCAGCAGTACAGAACCATCGCTAGACCAGCACATTAAGCTAGATCGGCACGTTCCTGCGCAATTAAAGGGACAGATGCGCAATTAAAGGGACATATGCGCAATTAAAGGGGAATTACACTCAAATCTATTTATTAGCTTTCTTCCAAACCTACATTTGTTTTGTCTTCTGCTGATATTTAGCAATTGACATGGACTCATAACATCCAATTTCGTTGTTTATCTATGAACAATTGTAATTTCGAGTGACCCCCCCAAAAAAATAAAACAGAGAAAACATAATTTGGGAAAATATTAAACATAATTTGGAAAATAATCACAGATTTTATATGGCCCCCCTTAGAGTTGTTAATTAACCATTATTTTACTAGATATATTGACAGAAAACGACTTTCTTGTACACTAAGGACCCGGGGAAGAGAAGAATGTGCTTATCTGAAAGCTAGAAAATCAATGAGTAGCTCACATGTTTCATTTTTTTTAAAGTAGCTCTCATGCTAGAAAAGGTTCGAGACCCCTGGTCAATACAAATGATAAATAAAGTGGCACACTTCTCACCTGGCTTTGGACTTATTTAAATAGATGCTGAATGAGTGTCTTAACAGAAGAAAAGGCTCCAGTAAATCTTTGAAGTGTGTTTGTACCATGTCAGATTGACATACAGTAACAGATGTGGACTGTTTGCATCCATGCTGAAGAGAGTTTGCCTTCAAATTGGTCGTTCTTTTTCTGGGAAACAAATTGGCCACTTCCCTTCCTTTATCCTGTATCCATGCTGAGTTGAAATGATGATTGGGCCTTTGTTAAAGGAGATACAGTACAGGGAGTTATACAACGGTTGCCTGGTGACCCAAACTGCTCTATGTTCGCTACATACTTCAGTCTAAGACTGCCACCATTGAAGTTGTTTGTGGGGATGTCAAAATGCGGGGTGTTGTAGAAAACAAAGGTCTTCAGTGATTGGATAATCTCTAACCAATCAAAGTATCAAAGCCCACATGTGTTCTGGCTCTGGCCCAACCCATCGGTTTCTGGACTAGTCAGAACGGTTAGAATGTGTTTACGTTCTAGAAATCGTTGGGGAGGTACTCCGATCCAGACTTATTGCGGAGAAGAAATGAACGTCCGTGGGCTTGGCGTAGCATTTGGCCGGAGCAACTGCATCCTGCGCCAATTGCATCCAGATATACTATGGGGCTCCACTCTTTTGAAACGTTACAATGTGTGTAACCGTTGTTCCAACATCCAGGGTACATCCAAAATGGCACCCTATTCCCTATATAGCAAACAAAGTAGAGCACTATGTAGGGAATAGGAAGCTAAGATCTAGCCGAGGTCATTTCCAAAATAGAGGCTACCTTCAACTTGTTAGAAGTGTTTCTCTCAGAACATTACTAGACAGAAGTAGATGAAGAGATCTACTGTACTGTAGTTAAAATGGCCTCCTGCCCCTCGCTTACACTAATTATAATATGGCCATGATCATCAACACTAGTGATCAAAGTAAAGCTTGATCCACATTGACAAAAACTATTTACAAAGTTAAAAAGAAAAACTTAAAAAGTACAGTAAGGGGTTTTGAAATGCCCCCTCTGTGTGTGTGAAGTGGTTGTTTCCCTCTGTGTATAGCTCAGAGAGGTAACACACAGGTTACCTGAATGGGAAATGAAGGACACGACACTGGTGTTTGAAACATTGTTTTCCGACGTTGGCATTATCAAAAGACAGCCTCACCTAATTTGTGTGCCGAGCGACAGCTAATGAGGGAAGCCGATTAATCAAGCTTTAATTGGTAGTTGGCAGAGTGTGTTGGGAAGGTTTTGAAACCCCTTTCAACCCCCCCTTCTCCTCCTGCTCTCCCCCACATCTCCTCCACTTCCCTGGGGTGTGAGTCTCATCTCAGCTGGGTGGACTGCCCGTGGACCCTGCCTAAACCCCAGAACACGGTACCCAGAGGAGGAGCTGCCAAGCTGGGCATCCTGACGCAGCGGCAGCCCCTCTCCGCAGAGACTTCCCCCTAGAGGCCACTGAGAGAGAGGCTTCCTGTTGTGGCACAGGGCCATTGGGAATGCTGATGTTCGGAGGCTACTGGCTTCCAACCAATCAGACACTGACCAGGAGGGTTTTTTATGCAGAATCATCCCACTGTTTAGACCTCTAAAGAGAAAATTGTCCTTCCACACACCATGACTGCCTGAGAGACTGTAGCCACTGTGGCGGTCAAACAAAGTCCACAGGGAGATTAGGCACGGTGACTACAACCAATCAGGCTACAGTACAACTAAAGGCCATGGTGTCCTTATGCAGATTCATACTATGGATGTCTATGTAGGTCTTAGTTCCACAATGCCTGTAGTGTTTAGGTCAAACAAAGTCCATGGAATAGTGACAAACAATTCTAACGGTAATAGATGATGTGAACTCAGTCCACCTCAATGTGTTGACAGTACTGTTCAGACCTGCTGTAGGTATGATGTTGATATACATGCATCACTTCAAGCTGAATGTGTGGTCGAATGAGTAAATAAAAAGCCTAATGCGTGATTAGTTTGGAGTGCATAGCCGGGCACACCGTTTGACACCGAATCATTCCTCCACAGTTACTAGGCAACACGTGGAAATAATGCTAATGGTTCTGCGGCTGGTGAATACGAGGCGTGCTAAAGCATTTTGGGTAACTCAGAGGGACTACTTTTTAGCATTCTAAATTCTCCCCTTGGTGACCTCGCTCCCGAGTAGCAGCTATATTTGTTCAAAGATCGTTAAGAGGTTAAATATTAGGTTATTGTAAATCTCTCAAGACTCGTCCTTTTTGCATTCAACGTATGCAGAGTTCCTATTTGATTGTGCTAAGATAAACAGAATACTTAGTAGCCTTTTTTGTTAATATCTGTGGTTGGATATTGAAAGGATATCCTCCCACCTTGGTCGCTACTTTGAAAACATCATCTGCATAGTACTAAAAAAAAAGAGTCATCACTCGTAATCGCCTATTTTGTTATCTAAAACGCAGATAGCATACAAACTTCAGCACACATGTGGATGATGTGTCATGTGTAAAAAACACAAGATTTCGTTTGGAGAACACCCTCTAAGAAAAGAGGCTAACATAAGGCAGTGCGCGTTAGAATCTACTTGTGCAGATCCATCAGAATATACACTGAGTGGACAAATCATTAGGAACACCTGCTCTTTCCATGACATAGAATCCAGGTGAGTCCAGGTGAAAGCTATGATCCCTTATTGTTGTCGCTTGTTAAATCCACTACAATCAGTGTAGATGAAGGGGAGGAGACGGGTTAAATAAGGATTTTTAAGGCTTGAGACAATTGAGACATGGATGGTGTGCCATTCAGAGGGTGACGACAAAAGATTTACCTGCCTTTGAGCGGGGTATGGTAGTAGGTGTCAGGCGCACCAGTTTGAGTGTGTCAAGAACTGCAACGCTGCTGCGTTTTTCATGCTTAACTGTTTCCCATGTGTATCAAGAATGGTCCACCACCTAAAGGACATCCAGTCAACTTGACACAAATGTGGGAAGCATTGGAGTCAACCTGGGCCAGCATCACTGTGGAACACTTTCGACACCTTGTAGAGTCCATGCCTTGACGAATTGAGGCTGTTCTGAGGGCAAAAGGGGGGGGTCCTTAATGTCTTCGACAGTTACTGTATATCATCCTACGAGGGAAGGCAGAGCTAAATGAGCAACGTCATAGGGCATAGATGATGTGGAAAGAATGTGACAGGCACCTCTTTCACTCAGTTCCCTCTTTCTTTCACCTCTATCTGTCTCCTAAGAGAGTTCTTGATCACAGATGCACAGCGTATTCTCTCTGCTCGTCCCCACCTATCCCGTTACGATCCTGAGCTGTACGTCAACTGTCTTTACTCATTTACTTTACAGAAGACGAGCATGTCAGCTTGTCAGAAACCTTCTCTTCGTAGGGTTAAAGTGAGAAGATATTCCAGCCGGGTGGAGTAGAACGCACAAAGAACGATTTAATCGTACCGTTTTCTCTAAATCACCCACTCTGATGGTAATTGATAATTAGGGCCAGAAAGAAATCATTTTGGCTGGAATCATTGTTTTATTTGTCACGGGTGATCAGCTTGTCGTGATATGAGACCTGCTGAACCATCGACATCATTGCCAAGCCGTTGATTTTTTATTAGCCGAGACCTAACCTAGAATCATCTCATCCCGTTATGAAATGTACTCAACGCTTACTGGCAAAGCTTTATTCAGCCAAACTGCCCTCCAGCTCAATGGCTTGCCCTTAAAGGTGCAGTCTGGGGTCTGTGAGTCTCTCGCTCACTGTCAGTCCTTGGATCTAGAGTGATGTCTATGCATTTGAGGGGGATTACATTTTCCTAACCACTTCACTCAGCTGTGTACTAAAACAAGTGAAAGGGTGGCTGTTTTTGTTATTGTCATTTTATGCTCCAAGAATATACTGTAGCTTGAACCCTAAGTAGGCGAAGAGCCCTCAGCGTTCAAGGATTACCAAGAAACCGCTTTTCTTTGCGGTTTTCAATGGATGTGTTCCTGGTATTTCTGCCAATATCATTTCATGTATCAATCAAGCAAGAGAGAAATGGAAGGCATGAATAAAAGAACTGCCAGCCTCTATCAATAAAAGCACATGTACCTCAAGCTAAGAGCTTCCAGATAATCATGTTTTCCCTAAGCAACAAAAGCCCTTTCAGTCAAAATGTTGAATGGCAAATGAATAAAATACACATGTAATCTAAAGACTAGGTAAACAAAACTGGTATTTACAGTTTGATGGATCAAAGGAAGAAGATGGGGGGGGGGGGGGGCGTCTTGCATGCGCGCACACACGACACACAACCACTGCATTTATACAAACATGTCACCCTTTCCTCAGCAGCTGTCAAGCCGATTGACTCCATTGTTCCAGAACATTTACATTAGAACAGAAGCCACTTCACAACCTCTGGAGAAGCATTGCATCACTACACAAAGACTCACAGTGCATATTTATTCAGCTCTACTCCAGTCAATTCTATTGTCACCTAAATTAAATGTGTTATGCAGTACAATGGTTAACAGGCCAAGGCGACCATATATTTGTTTGTACTGTGTGTGTGTGTGTGTGTGTGTGTGTGTGTGTGTGTGTGTGTGTGTGTGTGTGTGTGTGTGTGTGTGTGTGTGTGTGTGTGTGTGTGTGTGTGTGTGTGTGTGTGTGTGTGTGTGTGTGTGTGTGTGTGAGAGCCTATTAGTGTGCACACAGACACACACACGGTCCTTAACTGCAGATAATCTGTCTAGAAATGAAACCGAGCTGGGAGTCCCTGTACGTGTGCACCAGCACTCAAATTGCAATCTGATTGGCCAGCTGCTCTCCTGCTGCACATTGCTGTACTGCTCAGCAGGCTTTGTGGGTAGACAGAAATGTCCAGAGTTTTGAAAGGAAAAGATGTCCATATGTTGTTGTTTTAAATCTACAACAGTGATGTGTATTAATATGGTGTTTTATTATCTCTATAACAGATGAAATGGATGAAAACAATATCTTTGTGATGAGCAGAGACACATTTCCATTTAAATGATGACTTGACTGAGTTAGAGTTACACACTCAGACCCAATAACTAGGGCCAGGAGTTGTTCTGGACAACTGACCTGACCAGGAAAAACTTCGGACCCCAGTTTTACCTGGTTATATCACCTAGTCAGGAAAATACACTGACTTTACTGGTAACACATTTTCCAATGCCTGGGGGGTGGTAAAGATGAAAGATTATGGCTCCCCCCCCAATCTCCCAAGCCAATGAACCTCTTCCCCACCTCAGAGCACTGCAGCTAAGATTCACATAACCCACCCTGTCAGACACTGACACAGTGAAACTTGTCATGGGCAACAATGCATCGGCCAAAAATAGAACTCTCCCATTGCAGAAGTATAAAATATACATGAAACCATCTCTAACAGTTGAAAGGGAAGAAGAACCAGAACCACTCTACTGTACGACAGTCAGGAAGAAGAACCATAATCACTCTACTGTAAGACAGTCAGGAAGAAGAACCATAATCACTCTACTGTACGACAGTCAGGAAGAAGAACCATAATCACTCTACTGTAAGACAGTCAGGAAGAAGAACCATAATCACTCTACTGTAAGACAGTCAGGAAGAAGAACCATAATCACTCTACTGTACGACAGTCAGGAAGAAGAACCATAATCACTCTACTGTAAGACAGTCAGGAAGAAGAACCATAATCACTCTACTGTAAGACAGTCGGGAAGAACCATAATAACTCTACTGTACGACAGTCAGGAAGAACCATAATCACTCTACTGTACGACAGTCGGGAAGAAGAACCATAATCACTCTACTGTACGACAGTCGGGAAGAAGAACCAGAACCACTCTACGACAGTCGGGAAGAAGAACCAGAACCCCTCTACTGTACGACAGTCGGGAAGAAGAACCAGAACCCCTCTACTATACGACAGTCGGGAAGAAGAACCAGAACCACTCTACTGTACGACAGTCGGGAAGAAGAACCAGAACCCCTCTACTGTAAGACAGTCGGGAAGAAGAACCATAATCAATCTACTGTAAGACAGTCAGGAAGAAGAACCAGAACCACTCTACTGTAAGACAGTCAGGAAGAAGAACCATAATCACTCTACTGTAAGACAGTCGGGAAGAAGAACCATAATCACTCTACTGTACGACAGTCAGGAAGAAGAACCATAATCACTCTACTGTACAACAGTCAGGAAGAAGAACCATAATCACTCTACTGTAAGACAGTCAGAAGAACCAGAACCACTCTACTGTACGACAGTCGGGAAGAAGAACCAGAACCCCTCTACTGTACGACAGTCGGGAAGAAGAACCAGAACCACTCTACTGTAAGACAGTCAGAAGAACCAGAACCCCTCTACTGTACGACAGTCAGGAAGAAGAACCAGAACCACTCTACTGTAAGACAGTCAGGAAGAAGAACCAGAACCCCTCTACTGTACAACAGTCAGGAAGAAGAGCCAGAACCACTCTACTGTAAGACAGTCAGAAGAACCAGAACCACTCTACTGTAAGACAGTCAGAAGAAGAACCAGAACCCCTCTACTGTAAGACAGTCGGGAAGAACCAGAACCCCTCTACTGTAAGACAGTCGGGAAGAACCAGAACCCCTCTACTGTAAGACAGTCGGGAAGAACCAGAACCCCTCTACTGTAAGACAGTCGGGAAGAACCAGAACCACTCTACTGTAAGACAGTCGGGAAGAACCAGAACCCCTCTACTGTACGACAGTCAGGAAGAAGAACCAGAACCACTCTACTGTACAACAGTCAGGAAGAAGAGCCAGAACCACTCTACGACAGTCAGGAAGAAGAACCAGAACCACTCTACTGTAAGACAGTCAGAAGAACCAGAACCCCTCTACTGTAAGACAGTCGGGAAGAACCAGAACCCCTCTACTGTAAGACAGTCGGGAAGAACCAGAACCCCTCTACTGTAAGACAGTCGGGAAGAACCAGAACCCCTCTACTGTAAGACAGTCGGGAAGAACCAGAACCACTCTACTGTAAGACAGTCGGGAAGAACCAGAACCCCTCTACTGTACGACAGTCAGGAAGAAGAACCAGAACCACTCTACTGTAAGACAGTCAGGAAGAAGAACCAGAACCACTCTACTGTACGACAGTCAGGAAGAAGAACCAGAACCCCTCTACTGTAAGACAGTCAGGAAGAAGTGAGTCTAGTCTTTGATCTATCGGCTGGGGCGGCAGGTAGCCTAGTGGTTAGAGCGTTGAACAGGTTGCAAGATCAAATCCCCGAGCTGACAAGGTAAAAATCTGTTGTTCTGCCCCTGAACAAGGCAGTTAACCCTCTGTTCCTAGGCCGTCATTGAAAATAGGAATGTGTTCTGAACTGACTTGCCTAGTTAAATAAAAGATTTTTTAAAAAGTGTGCGCATGTGTATGTTTGACCGGTCTCATAGTGGCGTCATGTCAGTGATAGGATGTGTCTGGCTATCTGAGCTCTGACTACAAGGTGAAATTGGAACCCTGTGGCATGGAATAAGATGAGAGAGAGCGAGAGAGAGCGAGCGAGAGAGAGAGAGAGAGCGAGAGAGAGAGAGAGCGAGAGAGAGCGAGAGCGAGAAGAACAGAGAGAGAAGAACAGAGAGAGAAGAACAGAGAGAGAAGAACAGAGAGAGAAGAACAGACACTTACCCAGGCTGAACTCCACATGGGGCAGCTTGGGAATCAGGATAACACCTGTGATACAGAGACAGAGAGAGAGGAAGATCATTAAGAGAGAATACAAAGCTGTTCACTCATGAAAAATGAACAATCTGAGATAATTCAGACACCGAAACACACAGACAGACACACAGAGAAAAAAAACACAGACAGACACAGAAACACGCACACACACACACACATTTCACTGCAAAGGGCAAAACCATCTATCAAATAACCATTCATCTCCATATTAACCACGATGCCCTCTACGACCATTTCATTTTGGCTTTTAACGAGGTCGACGAGCATGGCACCTCTCCTCCAAATGAAACCCAAATGAAAGGCAATAAAATCCAACACCACTTCAGTGCCAGTCTTTCCATTCACTCTACGGTAGTAAGCATGGAAAAATACCTTCCCCCATCATCAACACAATATGTCTTCAGAGAGGTTTAACACTGTGGCTATGTAACGGCTCGGAGCGAAACGCTTCACGTGTGATTGATGGCCCGGTTCGCTTTAGATTATGCAAACGGGCTGCAATCTATTCATCCGATTGCGGCGTGTGTCACAGCCAGAGTTCCCCGACATCCATCGCCCTGAATGCCCAGCTCCCCCCTCCCCACAACCACCCCAATGGGGAACTAATGGAGGAGGCTGGGTGGTGGGGAGGGGGGATGCCATCGGTTGTACCCACCATCTGACGCCAGTATGACGGGTATCATCGAGGCATGAGCTCACCACCATACCTGGAGGGCTGCGTGCCAAGGGAGAAACTCACACACTCTCTGCAACACACACACACACACATAAGCAGAAACACAGACACGCACTCATAAGCACACACACACAGTGCACCCCCCTCGTCCTCGTTCCGCAGTGCCTGGGCAGAATTGTCCTCTCTCCCAGCATCGTCAACCTGGCTAATGAAGCGTGGGTACTCTACACGTCTTGACGTATGGCCCGGGTGTTACAAACACAGCACTCTTCTAGCGAAGACAGAACATACCATTAGGTTACTAACTCATTTTATTATCACTAATCACTAGTTAGCTATAATCACAAGTCAAACATTTTGAATGCTTAGCAGGACAGGAAAATTGTCTAATTCACGCACTTCTCAAGAGAAACATCCCTGGTCATACCTACTGCCTCTGATCTGGCGGACTCACTAAACACACATGCTTCATTTGTAAATTACTTCTTAGTGTTGAACTGTGCCCCTGGCTATCCACTGCTAAATGACGTAAACGTAAATGACTGGTGATGAAACTTGAATAGTCTGTATGGTGAGAAGAAAATACCCTTGTCAGAGATCATGGAACAATGGCAGCTGTTGGGCTGCTCAATGCCCTCTCTGCATCACTTTACCAGAGGGGACAGCCAATCACAATCAGACACTTTATATCCCTCTCTACCTCACAGGGCTCTAATCACTCCACCAATCAGACACTTTTATATCCCTCTCTACCTCACAGGGCTCTAATCACTCCACCAATCAGACACTTTTATATCCCTCTACCTCACAGGGCTCTAATCACTCCACCAATCAGACACTCTCTCTACCTCACAGGGCTCTAATCCCTCCACCAATCACCCACTCTCTCTACCTCACAGGGCTCTAATCACTCCACCAATCAGCCACTCTCTCTACCTCACAGGGCTCTAATCCCTCCACCAATCAGCCACTCTCTCTACCTCACAGGGCTCTAATCACTCCACCAATCAGCAACTCTCTACAGAACTAACCCATTTAATTAAACTGTAGGTCTACAGGACTAAACACATTTAATTCAACTGTAGGACTACAGGACTAAACACATTTAATTCAACTGTAGGTCTACAGGACTAACACATTTAATTCAACTGTAGGTCTACAGGACTAACCCATTTAATTCAACTGTAGGACTACAGGACTAAACACATTTAATTCAACTGTAGGTCTACAGGACTAACACATTTAATTCAACTGTAGGTCTACAGGACTAACACATTTAATTCAACTGTAGGTCTACAGGACTAACACATTTAATTCAACTGTAGGTCTACAGGACTAACCCATTTAATTCAACTGTAGGACTACAGGACTAACACATTTAATTCAACTGTAGGACTACAGGACTAACACATTTAATTCAACTGTAGGACTACAGGACTAAACACATTTAATTCAACTGTAGGTCTAAAGGACTAACACATTTAATTCAACTGTAGGACTACAGGACTAAACACATTTAATTCAACTGTAGGACTACAGGACTAACACATTTAATTCAACTGTAGGACTACAGAGATCAGAAAGTCAAGAGAGATACTCCTTTCACTGCTGAAGTCAACATGTGGCCACAACTATCCAAGATGATATTGACTTGCCTCTAAATTGTACACCAAATTACAAAATTATGTATCAATAGAGAACAGAAACCATGCACCTGCAAAGCTGTACCAACTTCCACTAACAGGGACTATGTAATTGACCCCTTACAGGAACTGAATTGACCCAACCGCTGCCAAACAAATTCCTAATTAGTTTGACTCTAATTGCACCAGGAGACAATTAGCCAGGTGTATAGACTAGACTAGTTGATAAACTAACAGGTGACCCAACTCCAGTGTGTTGGATTAGCATGGAGAGACAGAGAAACACAGGTGCAGTATAATGTGCAGCCTACGCTACTCCTCTGGCGTCATAAATATGGAAATAGACCAATGAGGGGGGTCCTTGGAGATGCACCGGAGGAGACTACGCACACACAGGCATGCATACACTCAAATCAGGCACACACACACACATACAAAGGACTCGCACACACACACACACACACAAAGAACTCGCACGCACACATGAACACTTGCACAGACTAACACACACACCGGAGGGGGGCCACGCCAAATGAGGTGTGCCCATCTGTGATACGTTTCATATGAATCTAGAAATAATAGCTCTGGTATAGGGAGGAGGGAGGGAAAGCAGGGGGTAATGTATTCTGAAGTGCACAGGGTGATTTTTCTGGGACGACAGCCCTAATGAACCTCCAAGGACTTGTGGGGGGGGGGGGGGGGGGGTCTGTGTCTAGCAGATGCTCGTTTAACCTCCCTCCCTCCCTCCTCTCTTTCCTCCCCTTCCTACGTGTTTACCACTTGGGGCCGGAGTCCTGAGCCCGTAACTCGGAGAAAAGTGGGAAGGCGGAGGTCGGAACTCGGGAGGAAGACCCAGGTGGGAATGCTGCTCATTCACAGTTCTCACAAAATGATGCCAGAGAAATTCCTCCTCCTTCCCTCCCTCCATACCTCCCACCTTGCACGCACCTACATCCCCCTCAGAGCGTCGAGCCAGCGGAAGCCACGCGGTGAGAAAATGAAGCAATTTCCCTGAGAAGGAGAAGCCTGGAAAAGCCCTGGCGTGGCGGTGAAAGTGGGTTAGCAGCCGTTGTTAGGACGATCTTAATCACCTCGCTTATCCCTTTCATGAATAGATATTACATTTAAGAGGCCGGGCCCAAGACACAGTCATGTTTCTTCTTTTAATATAATTTACCTAGGAGTAGGGGAATGCATTGAACGCATTACCCATAATTCACTGCCTGCCGAGGGCTCAGTGGGATTTGAAACTTGGGAGAGAAAAAAAATCTCTCGCCGTCTCTCCTTTTTCGGGAGAAATTGCCGTTACAGAAGAACACCTGGACTATGCTGATGATTCAATCACCAGAACGACAGCAGCTAGCGCGGCCTGCTGCTGACACACACCTGACTCGATTGATGTTTTAACAAAAGGCCCAATAACCGTAAGTGGTGGTACAATGGGGAGAGTGAGTTACTGTCACATTAAGGCCCTGGGATCTACTAGAGAGAGGACAGACAGTTAATGGTGGTGGAAGGATTTGTCACCTACGTTTAATGAAGCGGTGTGAAACAGCTAAGTTGCATGTTAATGAGGTGGTTTTAGACTGGTGAACCAGGAGGGATGGATAGACGTCAGAGGGTTAGGTGGTAACATCCAGACCAGTAAAGGTTCAAATCCTAGATACTAAAGGTGGATTTGTGTATCCACAGCTTGGATAATGGATTGATAATGAGGTTATCTAACTATAAGCTATATCCTGCTTGTAACACCATTATGCTGCTTGTAGCGCCAGAAACACTACAATAACGTAGGCCCATGAGTATAGTCAAAGCTGATATGATTCGTACAGGTGACTGTTCAAAACTGTGTCAGTCAGGGTCAAAAATATAATGGATTCTGACCTTTGACCTCTTTTAGACTTTTGATGTGGAGCGCGTGGGCGCAATGAATACCAAACTCTCTAGTCTAGGTGACCTAGACTGTTCCCACTGCCTCTTATCTTCTACGTCAACCCAGCAACAAGAGAAACAAATTCACCTTGTGATTGGTAATGGGAGGTTGTCAACCTGTCTGTGGCTCTGTAGCTCTATAATTACCGTCTTTGTTCAATTCCCTTCTTCCGTTTCCCCCTCCGCACTTTGAGAAAACAAAAACGGAGGTGTTCAACGTCTGCGTCCCAAATGGCACCCTAACTCCCTACATGGGATAGGATACGTATGGGCCCTGGTCAAAAGCAGTGTTCTATAAAGGGAACAGGGTGCCATTTGGAACGCACAGGTTTCAGAGCAGAGGTGTTCATTAGTACTGATTACACACCCACTTAAAGTTGGGATGGAGGGAGGAAGAGGGGGAAAAAGAGCTTTACTTGACAGGAAATTATTTTATTTTGACATATATTTCAAAACATCCCCTGATCCCATAAGCTGTGATGAGGAGAGGAACGAAATAGAGAGAGAGGGTTTGTGTGTATGTGTGTGTGTGGGTACTCCTTGTTCCTCATTCTTCGTTCATTTTCATAAAGGCTTCAATCACTAGCTGTTACCCTTCAGAGAAGACATCCGAGTTTAGCGTGCTACGATGCTAAACAATACTGAGCCCTATGGTGAAACTGCAGTATTTGTCCTTCTGAAGAGCCATGGCATCAGCCCCAGGAGGAGACAGAATGGAGGCTCAGTGCCACCACTGAAATCAACGCTTATCTCATTATCATGCACCTGGAGTGATGACCACAGGAGATGTATTTTGCCTCTGCCAAAGCTTATTAGTGACAACAGTTTGGCCCACACGGTGGTTTTTAAGATCCTTAACACACACACACACAGTGTTTTTTAAGATCCTTAACACACACACACACACACACACACACACACACACACACACACACACACACACACACACACACACACACACACACACACACACACACACACACACACACACACACAGAAATATAATTTGTTCTTAAAGAGGTACAAACGCTTGTCACTGTTGTTTGTACCTTAAAATAGCCAATAGTGTATCTTAAGGGACAAGTTGGTTCTTTTTAAGTGGCAAAAATGTACCTCTAAAAAAGTTCTGGGGTGTTGTTTTAACACTGTAGGGTGTAAAACTGTATTTGCATATTTCCCAGGGTGACTTTCAGATTAATTTTAGAGTTATCAGTACCACCCACGACTGTGTTTGCTAGTGACAGAGACATGGTTGTTACATTCAAGGCTTTCAGTCTTCTAGCTTTCACCAAGTAAGTGCCTAAGTGAACATTTTATAATTGAAATTAAACTCTAATGACAATACATATATCATATAAGGCCATACTTTGAAAGTTGATTTTTACCCCAACACAGTGATCTGAAACTGCTGGATTACAGGCCACATCAGGCAAGTCACATTATGCTGGCTTGCAAAATGCTTTTTAATTCCTATTGGAATCCAGCCAGAGTTAGGATATAAAAAAATTGAACTTTTAATCAACTGCAACCTGCATTCAGAATGACTGCCAAGGTAGACAAATTGATTAACAATCTAAACTGGAACAATCTCAGTAACGCTTGCAAGAAGTCCACCTACTAACAAATTGGATTAGTTTAGAAAAATGTATGATATTTATCTTCATATTATTTTTCACTGTTTATAGACTTTCTTTTTTTTCTATTGTGTTATTGACTGTGCACTTGTATATTTCATGTGTAACTCTGTGTTGTTGTTTGTGTCGCACTGCATTGCTTTATCTTGGCCATGTCGCAGTTGTAAATGAGAACTTGTTCTCAACTACCTGGTTAAATAAAGGTTAAATAAATAAATAAATAATAAATAAATCTTTGTGTAGCATACGATCAATCAATCAATTTGCATGAAAAAACACACATATTGAAACAAACAATTCTGAAAATCCCCCTGCAATAGAGCATGGCAGGCGGTACCCTAAAAGGTACCGAACAGTACCATGTGAGATCATTATGTGTACCTTTGAAGGTACATTGTGCATTTTGATCTTTTTCTACCCCAGGGAACAAGAGCGTAGGCATAGACACGCACGCACGCACACACACACACACACACACACACACACAAAATCATGTATGTCAATAAGCTTCAGACTAACAAATATAACCACTGGGCAAAAAATGATTGAAACACTATATAATATACAATAATAATAATATTAATATATGCTATTTAGCAGACTTTTATCCAAAGTGACTTACAGTGAGGCCTGCATACATTCTACGTATGGTTTGCCCGGAAACAATGTTGTTTTCAATGTTTTTTCAACAAAAACATTAAATGTGATGACGTTGAATCCACGTGGAAAACTGATTGGACTTGGAAAAGTCATCAACGTAAGGACATTTTGTCTTTTTTTCACACAACTTGGAACCTAAATTCAATGACATGATGACATTTTCTATTTATTTCACGTTAGTTGACAACTGAACCAAATGTAAACCAAAACTAGAAATGACGTGTGTGTCCAGAGGGGTAGAATGCAGAGAAGTGGAGCATGAGGAGTGGAGGTTAGTGGAAGATGGATGAGGAGAATTGAGGACACAGGTAAAGGGAAAACAGAGAGAGAATGAATGAGAAAGCAAATAGGAGAGGGAGAAAGAAAGAGAACGAGATAGACAGCTAGAACGAGGAGAGGATGAACGAGCAGTATTCTAAGAACGAGTGAGTGAACTGAAGAGAGACAAAAGCTGTGTCTACAGCAGGGAAGGCCAACTCCTGTCCTCAGGGGCCTGATTGGTGTCACACTGTTGCCCCAGCTAACACACCTGACTCCAATAATCAACTAATCATGATCTTCAGTATAGAACGCAATTAGTTTAATCATCTGTGGGGATGGGGGGAAAAAGGGTGACAGCACTTTGGTCACCGAAGCCTGGAGTTTCCTATGATCTACAGTAAATGTAGAGCTCACCAGCTCCGGTCAGTCCATCTCCTCCGGTCAGTCCATCTCCTCCGGTCAGCGGCTCCCCCTCCTCTTCCATCATGTCCACCCTGCACTCATGGCCGAGGTGCCGTGTCCCACCGTCCTCCATATCCACGGCTCTCCCCCCTCCTCCTCCAAGGAATGCCACGGTCCAGTCCAGCTTAGTCCCGGCTAGCGCTTCCTCGCGAATCCTTGCGAAAGGCTTTGAGGCAGATAGGATCGTCTCTCACTCTCTCACTGTCGCGTTGCTCTCTCTGGCAGCATAAAATACGCCTTTAAAAACGGAGGAGAGAGAGAAGTGGGGGTCCAAGAGTGGGGAGGGAGGGAAGAGTGGGGAGGGAAGGGTGGGAGGGGATGAGGGACTGAGGCAGGGAATGAAAGAGAAGGCAGGACAGAATTGATGTTAGGTGCGATAAACAGCTCAATCCATCAATCTTGTGCTGTCAGATGGAGCACCTAGACTAGACTGGTGGAGGCAGGCAGGATGGGACGCTGACGTTCTCTCTCTCTCTCTAACGCACTGCCACAGCTAGATCCAGGCAATGCAGCAGGGGACTCTCTTTCCCGCTCTCGCTCTCCCTCCCCGTTCTCTCTCGCCCCCTCTCTGTTCTTCTCTCTCTCTAAGAAAGGCAATTAACAAGACTATGACTGCTGAGCTCCTTATGGGACATAGAGAGAGAGAGGAGGAAGGGAAAGAGAGAGAGGAGGAACAAAGAGAGAGAGAGAGGAGGAAGGGAAAGAGAGAGAGGGGAGGAAGGGAAAGAGAGAGAGGGGAGGAAGGGAAAGAAAGAGAGAGGAGGAACATAGAGAGAGAGGAGGAAGGGAAAGAGAGAGAGGGGGGAGGAAGGGAAAGAGAGAGAGGAGGAACAAAGAGAGAGAGGGGAGGAAGGGAAAGAGAGAGAGGGGAGGAAGGGAAAGAGAGAGAGGAGGAACAAAGAGAGAGAGAGGAGGAAGGGAAAGAGAGAGAGGGGAGGAAGGGAAAGAGAGAGAGGGGAGGAAGGGAAAGAGAGAGAGGGGGAAGGGAAAGAGAGAGAGGGGAGGAAGGGAAAGAGAGAGAGAGGAGGAAGGGAAAGAGAGAGAGGGGAGGAAGGGAAAGAGAGAGGAGGAACAAAGAGAGAGAGGGGAGGAAGGGAAAGAGAGAGAGGGGAGGGGAGAATAAGAATGCGTGCAACTGTAGCACAGAGTGAGTCTTGAAAGAGACAGAGATATTTTTGTTACATTGTTTATTTCACGTTTGTTTACTATCTATTTCACTTGCTTGGGCAATGTAAACATATGTTTCCCATGCCAAGAAAGCCCTTTGAATTTAATTGAATTGAGAGAGAGAGATTTGCCTTATCATCAGGTAACTTCCACAAAGCTGTGAACGATCTGAGACAAGGCAAGAAGGGCATTCTATGCCATCAAAAGGAACATAGAATTCGACAAACCAATTAGGATCTGACTAAAGATACTTTAATCAGTTATAGAACCCATTGCCCTTTATGGTTGTGAGGTCTGGGGTCCACTCACCAACCAAGAATTCACAAAATGGGACAAACACCAAATTGAGACTCTGCATGCGGAATTCTGCAAAAATATCCTCTGTGTACAATGTAGAACAATGCACGCAGAGCAGAATTAGGCCGATGCCCGCTAATTATCAAAATCCAGAAAAGAGATGTTAAATCCTACAACCACCTAAAAGGAAGCGATTCCCAAACCTTCCATAACAAAGCCATCACCTACAGAGAGATGAACCTGGAGAAGAGCCCCCTAAGCAAGCTGGTCCTGGGGCTCTGTTCACAAACACAAACACACCTCACAGAGCCCCAGGACAGCAACACAATTAGACGCAACCAAATCATGAGAAAACAAAAAGATAATTACTTGACACATTGGAAAGAATTAACAAAAAAAACAGAGCAAACTAGAATGCTATTTGGCCCTAAACAGAGAGTTCACAGTGGCAGAATACCTGACCACTGTGACTGAACCAAACTTAAGGAAAGCTTTGACTTTGTACAGACTCAGTGATCATAGCCTTGCTATTGAGAAAGGCCACCGAAAGCAGAATTGGCTCTCAAGAGAAGACAGGCTATGTGCACACTGCCCACAAAATGAGGTCAAAAACGGATCTGCACTTCCTAACCTCCTGCCGAATGTATGACCATCTTAGAGACACATATTTCTCTCAGATTACACAGACCCACAAAGAATTCAAAAACAAATCCAATTTTGATAAACTCCCATATCTACTGGGTGAAACACCACAGTGTGCAATCACAGCATCAATATTTGTGACCTGTTGCCACAAGAAAAGGATAACCAGTGAAGAACAAACACCATTGTAAATACAACCTATATTTATGGTTATTTTCTCTTTTCGCACTTTAACTATTTGCACATCATTACAACACTGAATATATAAACATAATATGATATTTGAAATGCCTTTATTCTTTTGAAATGTTTGTAAGTGTAATGTCCACCGTTCATTTTTATTGTTTTTTTCACCTTTGTTTATTATCTATTTCACTTGCTTTGGCAATGTAAACATATGTTTCACATGCCAATAAAGCCCTTAAATTGAAATAGAAATTGAATTGAGAGAGAAAGACCAGGGGAATAGCTGTGTTGGATATCCCCATGGGTTTTATTATGAGAGGAGGTGCAGTGCTGGGGAACGGTTCTGAGGATGGTGCTGTGCTGGGGAACGGTTCTGAGGATGGTGCAGTGCTGGGGAACGGTTCTGAGGATGGTGCAGCGCTGGGGAACGGTTCTGAGGATGGTGCAGCGCTGGGGAACGGTTCTGAGGATGGTGCAGCGCTGGGGAACGGTTCTGAGGATGGTGCAGTGCTGGGGAACGGTTCTGAGGATGGTGCAGTGCTGGGGAACGGTTCTGAGGATGGTGCAGTGCTGGGGAACGGTTCTGAGGATGGTGCAGCATGACAACTCCTCCAACAGGTACTACAGGTTGGTACAGGAGAGAGGGATAGAGAGAAGGATAAAGATGGACTGTGCTCGTTCGACAAACACCTCATTGATTGGCCAAGGTGTGTGTGTCTCTGAGTGTGTCTTCATATGAATTGGGAATCGAATGTGTTCATTTCAGAGTTTGAGAGTGTATTCATCCTTGTGTGTGTGTGTGTGTCACATGCGCCGAATAGAACTGGTGTAAACTTTACAGTGAAATGCTAACAAGAAGAATAAAATAAAATATACAAGAATGGAGCTATATACAGGGAGTACCAGTACTAGATCAATGTGGAGCTATATACAGGGAGTACCAGTACCAGATCACTGTGGAGCTATATACAGGGAGTACCAGTACCAGATCACTGTGGAGCTATATACAGGGAGTACCAGTACCAGATCAATGTTGAGCTATATACAGGGAGTACCAGTACCAGATCACTGTGGAGCTATATACAGGGAGTACCAGTACCAGATCAATGTGGAGCTATATACAGGGAGTACCAGATCAATGTGGAGCTATATACAGGAAGTACCAGATCAATGTGGAGCTATATACAGGGAGTACCAGTACCAGATCAATGTGGAGCTATATACAGGGAGTACCAGTACCAGATCAATGTGGAGCTATATACAGGGAGTACCAGTACCAGATCAATGTGGAGCTATATACAGGGAGTACCAGTACCAGATCAATGTGGAGCTATATACAGGGAGTACCAGTACCAGATCAATGTGGAGCTATATACAGGGAGTACCAGATCAATGTGGAGCTATATACAGGAAGTACCAGATCAATGTGGAGCTATATACAGGGAGTACCAGTACCAGATCAATGTGGAGCTATATACAGGGAGTACCAGTACCAGATCAATGTGGAGCTATATACAGGGAGTACCAGTACCAGATCAATGTGGGGCTATATACAGGGAGTACCAGTACCAGATCACTGTGGAGCTATATACAGGGAGTACCAGTACCAGATCACTGTGGAGCTATATACAGGGAGTACCAGTACCAGATCAATGTGGAGCTATATACAGGGAGTACCAGTACCAGATCACTGTGGAGCTATATACAGGGAGTACCAGTACCAGATCAATGTGGAGCTATATACAGGGAGTACCAGATCAATGTGGAGCTATATACAGGAAGTACCAGATCAATGTGGAGCTATATACAGGGAGTACCAGTACCAGATCACTGTGGAGCTATATACAGGGAGTACTAGTACCAGATCAATGTGGAGCTATATACAGGGAGTACCAGTACCAGATCACTGTGGAGCTATATAGAGGGAGTACCAGTACCAGATCACTGTGGAGCTATATACAGGGAGTACCAGATCACTGTGGAGCTATATACAGGGAGTACCAGTACCAGATCACTGTGGAGCTATATACAGGGAGTACCAGTACCAGATCACTGTGGAGCTATATACAGGGAGTACCAGTACCAGATCAATTTGCAGAGGAACCAGGTAATTGAGGTAGATATGTATAAGAAGGCAGGATAAAGTGACTAGGCATCAGGATAGATAATAATAAGAGTAAAATAAAGAACAGTAGCAGAGTTGCAGAAGCTAACGATGAGTGTAAAAGTGTGTGTGTGTGTGTGTGTGTGTGTGTGTGTGTGTGTGTGGGGGGGGGGGGGGGGGGGTGTGTGAGGAGGTATAAAAACAAACAACTCTCTCTTAATTCAATTTCAGGGCTTTATTGGCATGGGAAACGTATGTTAACATTGCCAAAGCAAGTGAGGTAGACAATAAACAAAAGTGAAATAAACAATAAAAATTAACAGTAAACATTACACTCACAGAGGTTCCAAAAGAATTAAGACATTTCAAATGTCATATTATGTCTATATACAGTGTTGTAATGATGTGCAAATAGGTAGTCTCTCTCTCTCCTTCCTTCCTTTCTCCATTTCCTTCCCTCTTTCTCGCCATCCTCCATCGTCTCTATACTGTGAAGGTTAGATCTAGTTATTTGGTCACCAAGGTCTTGGAAATATCTCAAATCAATGTTCATTCATATGATCGGGGAGAAGGCCTGTGGGAAAATCCACAATAACAGAATCTCTCAGAGTTTTCACTTCAAAATATATGCCAAACAAAAAAACATCGATTTCTAAGTTTAACAAGGAATACAACTCTGCACAAGGACTAATTTGAATAATTTACACAGACATTTTCACAAGAACACATTCTCTGGAAGAACTGTGCAGATGCAATGTTTGGTAACAGATTTAAACTGACCGAAAGTTTACCGTCATTCTGTTACCAAACATTGCAAACTATCTGTCCTTGTGCATAGAATTGTATGGTGGGTGAAACATTGAAATCAATGGCGGGGTTATGTATACATTTTACAGTGAAAAATCGGACTCTCCCTGTAATTCCGTTACCATGGAAATTCCCCTGTACATGAGGAAGGAATGTTCTGAACCAAAGCACAGTAAAGGTGCAGCCTTGGCCTGCCACATATTATACAGTCAATATAAATGCAGGCAACACCACACACATACAATAATGTACAATGTACTTTTTCCCACTAATTGGTCTTTTGACCAATCACATCAGATCTTTTCAAATCAGATCTTTTCACATCAGATATTTTTCGGGGCGAATCTGATTGGTCAAAAGACCAATAAGTGAGTCAGGCTGCCTGTGTGAATGCAGCCAATGGGATTTAAGTCTTAAGACACGTGTCAATATAAGGTTAAATCATGCGGTGAAATAAAGAAAAGAAACGCAATAAAAACATTGTCGAGTGACTCATTCCAACCAATATCTATGTTGCATCTCAGGAAGGTAGATAGCTTAATCATTGCTAGAGAAATGTAGGGAAGGTGAGATTTCACAAAGCCTAGTTGTGGCGCTCTGTCTAGCTGGTGTTGGGGTGGCAGAGAGGGGGAAATGAAGATGAATTGGCCATAGCTCTAAAGAGGAGAGGAGGAGAGGAGGAGGAGAGGAGGAGAGGAGGAGAGGAGGAGCAACAGGACAACAGATGAATCCACTCTGCACCGGCAGGTATCCTCTCCTCTGTTGTATTCCATCCCCCTCTTCTTTCCTCTCTCTTTCACCTTCCGCACTTCTAAAACCTTACCTGAGATGAATGGTTTCTTTTTCTGGATTAATGAGTTGTGGGTGGTTATTGTGGCAGACACACACAAACAAATACACACACACACACACACACACACACACACACACACACACACACACACACACACACACACACACACACACACACACACACACACACACACACACACACACACACACACACACACACACACACACAAACACTTGCCACGGCCGTAGAAGTAAAACAGACGTTGGGCCGCTGGTGTTGATACATTAACATTCTACAACGTTTCTTTTAAGGCGGCATCGGTTGTCTTGTTAGAGGTGGCTGGTGAAAATCAATAGGGAGCAGAGGACAGAGAGAGAGAGCCTCACACAAAAGAGAGGAGAGGAGAAAGAGCCTCACACACAAGAGAGAGAGAGAGAGCCTCACACACAAGAGAGGACAGAGAGAGAGCCTCACACACAAGAGAGGACAGAGAGAGAGCCTCACACACAAGAGAGGACAGAGAGAGAGCCTCACACACAAGAGAGGACAGAGAGAGAGCCTCACACACAAGAGAGGACAGAGAGAGAGCCTCACACACAAGAGAGGACAGAGAGAGAGAGCCTCACACACAAGAGAGGACAGAGAGAGAGAGCCTCACACACAAGAGAGGACAGAGAGAGAGCCTCACACACAAGAGAGGACAGAGAGAGAGCCTCACACACAAGAGAGGACAGAGAGAGAGAGCCTCACACACAAGAGAGGACAGAGAGAGAGAGCCTCACACACAAGAGAGGACAGAGAGAGAGAGCCTCACACACAAGAGAGGACAGAGAGAGAGCCTCACACACAAGAGAGGACAGAGAGAGAGCCTCACACACAAGAGAGGAGAGAGAGAGAGAGCCTCACACACAAGAGGAGAGGAGAAAGAGAGAGGGAGGATAAACATGCCCTTTTTAGCTATTCGGCCCCAAAGGCAGGCGAGTGAATCTCCACATTTACCCATTCCGATAGTATAGCACTCGAGGGCCGTTAGAATCCCTAATGCACTCCTTCACATTATTAACAGAGAGAGGCGAGGGAAGGAGCCGATAGCCCGATTCACACTGGAATCTCACTGGAATCGCTCAGAGACTATGGCTGGAACGTTAGACAGCTCAGCCAGGGATAAAATGCAATGGATTAGAATGAAAGACTGCAGTAAGACGAGAGCTGAGCCTTGGCCCGGGAAATTAAAAACTCAATTAAAAAGAAGTATTTACCGCTTTAGTGGAAAATATACTTTTTTCAAATGTTATTTGTCATCTGTCCTTTTCCTATCTTAAAAAATATGCGTCATTACTGTTTTGTGAAAGGGTTCCATTTTAATTGAAGGTTGTGCAAACGTCGTTGCATACACATCATTCCATTCCCCATACAGGGACATTAAGATCAGTGTATATTGAATTCTTAAAAGATCAGAAATGTTGGTGCTTTTCTCTCAATAACGGCAATGTATTTCTGTTTGAACAGAAAACTTTAGCGAGTCAAACTACATGTTAATAGAATCTCCCTCCATTTCCAAACTCTGTGCTGGTAATGTTTCATGTTCCTGACAGATCAAGTAAAGCATGATAGCTATATTAAAGTCGATTTTGAAAGATGACTGCTTTTGTATTGCAAATGAACTAGATAGAGAGAATATAAGCTGGGGTGGGTACTATTTTATTTGTAATGTGGCCTGCATCAATTTTAATGGGGCAATGTGTCTGTAAATGTTTCATCTAAAACATACTGTTAGAATAGGCCAAAGTCATCTCAAACATACCACCCCCATCATTCAAAAAGGCACTTCAATAAATCCCTTGATGACCTATTTGAGATTTATTCATAACAAAACAGTATGTAAGGCTTGAGTGCCATTAAGGAATTATTAGTAATGGTATGTTATTTCAGGACAGATTTGGAAGTGGTCTCGACACTGGCGCAGCGGTCTAAGACACTGCTTTTCAGTGCTAGAGGTGTCACTACAGACCCTGGTTCAATTCTAGGCTGTATCACAACCGGCCGTGATTAGGAATCCCGTAGGGCGGCGCACAATTGGCCCAGCGTTGTCCGGGTTAGGGTTTGGCTGGGATAGGCCGTCATTGTAAATAAGAATTTGTTCTTAACTGGCTTGCCTAGTTAAAAAAAAAGTTTAAATTAACAATTTAAAAAAATATTTTTGTTAATTTGTTTACTCTTTTGTTTGAACATTTCTTCATTAATCTATTCATTCAGATGGCTGGTTCTGCCCAGAGTACATATAGAATAATTCCACTATATATGCTTGTGTCTAGGTCTAGGGGGACCAACAGTCAATACCTTTCAAGACCCCCTGGTGTCCCGGCTTCACACAGACAGGGGTTCAAGACCATAACCCTCAATCCCTTCCCCTTCACTCCCTCTTTTCTCTCCATTTTCTCCCACTCTTTTAACTCCCTCTTTTCAGAGGACATAGAGAGGGAGACTATTGATTTCTCATCATGCGTTGTCATGTCAGAGATATAGAAAATTCTCTTTCAGTTCCCTGGTATTGACAACCTGGTCTGTTGGCTTTTCCCTGGCTCTGGCTGGCTCGAGAAAGAAGCCTGTTAGAGTTTGTGCTTCGAAAGTGGACTTTTTTCATTATTTTTTTACCTCAGGATTTTGGGGGTGGCGGAGACAGATATGACGGCTTTGAAATCCTTCAAGCCTTCCCACACACACACCTAACTTGGATGTTGCCAGTTGAAGAGAAAAAGAAAAAAGAAATGCCGATTGATGTCGTTGGGGCTGAAGAATCCTCAAAAAAATTGGTCTGAAAAATGCTACAGAAGTCTCAGACTTCATGGACAGGCATGCAGTGGATAGAGTCCTCTGAGTTCAAACGCAATATCTTTGAAGTAAAACTTGCTTCAAAGCCATGTAACTTGTTAATACGGCAAGAGCATTCCTGGCAACATACAAGGAAATGCCTCTTGACAACATAATAATAATAATGAGATATCAATTGCCTTGCCTCTGATTATTATAAGCTCAATTATAATGTTGCATTATCATGGTGATGTGGCTGATTACACTTTGCTTCTTGAAAGTCCAATATCTTTAATTTGATTGCTGACATGCAAAACATTTTGGGACTGTATGAACAGTGGCCTAATGAGAAGAAAAAACTCCACATTTTTTCAGTCTTGTCAACTTGTTACTTTCAGGCCCACTTTCCTGACAAGCTAACAAATGGGATCCTATACTATTCTGTTGAGTTACTTCAGAATCACATTTGAATTAATTACTTCTAGGTTTTGAATTCATCCAACCAATCACAGCCTCAGCATCCCTGTTACCCACAAGACACCATAAAGTGAGAACACATTAATCATCTCCACTAACTTTCTGTACTTACCACGTCTTGTATCTTCTCCCCGCAAAGCCAGCCGTCGTTAATGATCCTTCAGTTCTTCCACCTCTGACATGTTCTGAATCCTGATGGAAACATCAAGACAGAAAGCAGTGAGTGGGGCCATCCCTCTGGTGCACTCTGCGCTGCACTAGCTGGTAGCGTGGGATCAGGCTAATTGCTAATTGGCTCCGGTAGATGGAGGCTGAAGATATTGCACCACTGAATTAACCTCTAGCGCCAACTAGCTAAGGGCTAGGTGTAGGATATGGTAGGGTGGAGTGATAGTCTTGATGAAGGCTACAGGCTAAACTGTTGGGTCTCTCTGGTAGCTAATGTTTGGAATAAGAATAATCGAAGCATGTACACTTTCGGTTTTCTTTCCCCTTGTTAAGGATTAGCCTCTTCTAGAGCAATGGTCTTCCTCATATTCAGAAAATAAACGGCCTCCATGTTCTCAGCAGATACCTGGGAGGTCCACAAGAGGAGGCCTGGCTAGCTAGGTCACAGCCAGAAACAAAATGGCCGTCGACAGTCAATCTCCCAAAGAGACAACAGTAACATTAAAAGCCCAGGACAAGATTTGGATTAGCGGTGTCTAGCTGTTTTGATCTACGACCCCCAGAAACTTCACAAGAATTGTCTGAAGGTAACCAGGTACTGGTAAATGTGACTCTGTTAAAAACAAAGGGGTTAAATATGGGTCATATCTCTCTGACACTTCATAACATACTTCCTTTAGATTTATTTTTGACCATCTGTTTTGCCATTTATGAATGTATTATTCAAAAGGTTTCTATGGGCTAATAGCAGTAAGGCCAAATTCAATGTTTCATCAAATAATACTTTGAAAAAAGTGAATTGATACTTACAGAGGTCTTAAGAATCCCAATTAAATAGATGAAATATCCATGGTATGAAATTCTTAAAACCATTCCATATGTTAGCTTAGAGAACGCCCCCCCCCACCCACCCACATGCATGCACGCACTATCACCCACCCACACAAACTCTTGATATCCTTAAATCGCTATCTGAAGGACTAGGCAAGAGAACAGCAATGATGTACACTACAACAGCAGACATCTCCAGTATTGATAAACCCCCCCCCCCCCCCCCTGCACCCTGCCCACAGCCCCCTCCTAAAGAAGTCAGTAGGGTTTTAAGCATCCTTGTGGGAAAATTGCATTTGTTCTCTTTCCTTGTTTGTCTTTTCTTGTTCTTTGCTGTGGAAGCAAATAATCGAAGAACACAGAAAACCAATTGTGAGTGCTTGGGTGTGCTTTTGCTGTTGAAAGCATTAAAAGTCTACCCAGAACTCCCCTCTTCTCCCCTCTGGCCCTCTGTGCAAGCCCTTCTGACTTAGTGGTACGCTCTTTGCCTGAAACTTGGCTGAGATGAGCTAGCATAATGGGAAAAGTTCAGCTTAAACTGCGCTCCCTGAGTGTACATATGTAGAAATTACCTCAACTAGCCTGTACCCCAGCACACTGACTCGGTACCGGTGCCCCCTGTATATAGCCTCGTTATTCTTATTGTGTTATCTTTATTATTACTTTTTATTTTAGTCTACTTGGTAAATATTTTCTTAACTTCTTGAACTGCACTGTTGGTTAAAGGCTTATAAGTCAGCATTTCACGGTAAAGTCTACACTTGTTGTATTCGGCGCATCTGACAAATAACGTTTGATTTGATCAATTGAAAAAATATATATATATAATTAAAGTGTACTCTTCTATCGCATAATGAAATCAAATAAACTTCCCGCAAGCAAATAGTGTACCTCACCCTTGGCACGGCCGGGTACTTTAATGAAAGGGATGTATTTGAAGTACAGGCTTACTGCCTGACAGTGTTCATTGGGTTGTTTTTCAGTTGGGGGCCATGAAATGTCTACATTACAGTAGTGTAAAGTCAAATATTTGGCTTTTGTGGACTAGACGGACAGACGGCCGGGCGGAGAGACAGGCTTCTCTGCTCTGTTAATATTGCGGGGAAATTAGTTAATAGGCTTTACCTGCACACACACGCGCATGCACACGCACACACAAGGTACACCCACATTACTCACCATAACCTACTGTCACCTGGCCATGTACAGCTTGCTCACTCAGCCACAAAATAACTAATCTCACACCTGATACTGCAGGCGACAGCTCTAGACCCTGTTCCAATCAACCGTCTCATGTTAGCCTGGCTGTGACTCTATACATGAGACAACCCCCTCCAAGGATCCAGGTGGAAACTGTTACACCTCCCGACAGGCCATCACCATTCACAACCCCTTGTTTTACAGAAACTGTCCCCTATCCCAGTGGTTCCCACACTGGTGTGCCTCGAAAAAATGTTCCTATTCTTTATTACATTGTTTTACACTCACTTCTAAACACGGCCTGTGGATGTAATGCACATGGCATTTTGACTTAGCAGCACTGGTGGCGGTCAGATTAAACATTAAATGGTTACATCTGTATCATTGTTTCAAGTCTGTGCTCAGGCTGGTATTACATTTGTATCATTTGAGGGGAGCGCATCACGGACATATTCATTTGTATCATTTTAATTTGTCTGTGAAAACCATTAGCAAAGTCTTCTTAGGCATAGCCAGAGTCATTTATTTCATAAAGTATGGCTCTGGGCTTAACTATACCACAGCCTCTGGTACAGTATGGATCTGGGCTTAACTATACCACAGCCTCTGGTACAGTATGGATCTGGGCTTAACTATACCACAGCCTCTGGTACAGTATGGCTCTGGGCTTAACTATACCACAGATTCTGGTACAGTATGGCTCTGGGCTTAGCTATACCACAGCCTCTGGTACAGTATGGCTCTGGGCTTAGCTATACCACAGCCTCTGGTACAGTATGGATCTGGGCTTAACTATACCACAGCCTCTGGTACAGTATGGATCTGGGCTTAACTATACCACAGCCTCTGGTACAGTATGGCTCTGGGCTTAACTATACCATAGCCTCTGGTACAGTATGGCTGTGGGCTTAACTATACCACAGCCTCTGGTACAGTATGGCTCTGGACTTAACTATACCACAGCCTCTGGTACAGTATGGATCTGGGCTTAACTATACCACAGCCTCTGGTACAGCATGGATCTGGGCTTAACTATACCACAGCCTCTGGTACAGTATGGATCTGGGCTTAACTATACCACAGCCTCTGGTACAGTATGGATCTGGGCTTAACTATACCACAGCCTCTGGTACAGTATGGCTCTGGGCTTAACTATACCACAGCCTCTGGTACAGTATGGATCTGGGCTTAACTATACCACAGCCTCTGGTACAGTATGGATCTGGGCTTAACTATACCACAGCCTCTGGTACAGTATGGCTCTGGGCTTAACTATACCACAGCCTCTGGTACAGTATGGATCTGGGCTTAACTATACCACAGCCTCTGGTACAGTATGGATCTGGGCTTAACTATACCACAGCCTCTGGTACAGTATGGCTCTGGGCTTAACTATACCACAGCCTCTGGTACAGTATGGCTCTGGGCTTAACTATACCACAGCCTCTGGTACAGTATGGCTCTGGGCTTAACTATACCACAGCCTCTGGTACAGTATGGCTCTGGGCTTAGCTATACCACAGCCTCTGGTACAGTATGGATCTGGGCTTAACTATACCACAGCCTCTGGTACAGTATGGATCTGGGCTTAACTATACCACAGCCTCTGGTACAGTATGGCTCTGGGCTTAACTATACCATAGCCTCTGGTACAGTATGGCTGTGGGCTTAACTATACCACAGCCTCTGGTACAGTATGGCTCTGGACTTAACTATACCACAGCCTCTGGTACAGTATGGATCTGGGCTTAACTATACCACAGCCTCTGGTACAGCATGGATCTGGGCTTAACTATACCACAGCCTCTGGTACAGTATGGATCTGGGCTTAACTATACCACAGCCTCTGGTACAGTATGGATCTGGGCTTAACTATACCACAGCCTCTGGTACAGTATGGCTCTGGGCTTAACTATACCACAGCCTCTGGTACAGTATGGATCTGGGCTTAACTATACCACAGCCTCTGGTACAGTATGGATCTGGGCTTAACTATACCACAGCCTCTGGTACAGTATGGCTCTGGGCTTAACTATACCACAGCCTCTGGTACAGTATGGATCTGGGCTTAACTATACCACAGCCTCTGGTACAGTATGGATCTGGGCTTAACTATACCACAGCCTCTGGTACAGTATGGCTCTGGGCTTAACTATACCACAGCCTCTGGTACAGTATGGCTCTGGGCTTAACTATACCACAGCCTCTGGTACAGTATGGCTCTGGGCTTAACTATACCACAGCCTCTGGTACAGTATGGCTCTGGGCTTAACTATACCACAGCCTCTGGTACAGTATGGCTCTGGGCTTAACTATACCACAGCCTCTGGTACAGTATGGCTCTGGGCTTAGCTATACCACAGCCTCTGGTACAGTATGGCTCTGGGCTTAGCTATACCACAGCCTCTGGTACAGTATGGCTCTGGGCTTAACTATACCACAGCCTCTGGTACAGTATGGCTCTGGGCTTAACTATACCACAGCCTCTGGTACAGTATGGCTCTGGGCTTAACTATACCACAGCCTCTGGTACAGTATGGCTCTGGGCTTAGCTATACCACAGCCTCTGGTACAGTATGGCTCTGGGCTTAGCAATAGCACAGCCTCTGGTACAGTGTATCTGGGCTTAACTATACCACAGCCTCTGGTACAGTATGGCTCTGGGCTTAACTATACCACAGTCTCTGGTACAGTATGGCTCTGGGCTTAACTATACCACAGCCTCCGGTACAGTATGGCTCTGGGCTTAGCTATACCACAGCCTCTGGTACAGTATGGCTCTGGGCTTAACTATAGCACAGCCTCTGGTACAGTATGGCTCTGGGCTTAACTATACCACAGCTTCTGGTACAGTATGGCTCTGGGCTTAACTATACCACAGCCTCTGGTACAGTATGGCTCTGGGCTTAACTATACCACAGCCTCTGGTACAGTATGGCTCTGGGCTTAGCTATACCACAGCCTCTGGTACAGTATGGCTCTGGGCTTAGCTATACCACAGCCTCTGGTACAGTATGGCTCTGGGCTTAACTATACCACAGCCTCTGGTACAGTATGGCTCTGGGCTTAACTATACCACAGCCTCTGGTACAGTATGGCTCTGGGCTTAACTATACCACAGCCTCTGGTACAGTATGGCTCTGGGCTTAGCTATACCACAGCCTCTGGTACAGTATGGCTCTGGGCTTAGCAATAGCACAGCCTCTGGTACAGTATGGCTCTGGGCTTAACTATACCACAGCCTCTGGTACAGTATGGCTCTGGGCTTAACTATACCACAGCCTCTGGTACAGTATGGCTCTGGGCTTAGCTATACCACAGCCTCTGGTACAGTATGGCTCTGGGCTTAGCTATACCACAGCCTCTGGTACAGTATGGCTCTGGGCTTAACTATACCACAGCCTCTGGTACAGTATGGCTCTGGGCTTAACTATACCACAGCCTCTGGTACAGTATGGCTCTGGGTTTAACTATACCACAGCCTCTGGTACAGTATGGCTCTGGGCTTAACTATACCACAGCCTCTGGTACAGTATGACTCTGGGTTTAACTATACCACAGCCTCTGGTACAGTATGACTCTGGGTTTAACTATACCACAGCCTCTGGTACAGTATGGCTCTGGGCTTAGCTATACCACAGCCTCTGGTACAGTATGGCTCTGGGTTTAACTATACCACAGCCTCTGGTACAGTATGACTCTGGGTTTAACTATAGCACAGCTTCTGGTACAGTATGACTCTGGGTTTAACTATACCACAGCCTCTGGTACAGTATGACTCTCGGTTTAACTATACCACAGCCTCTGGTACAGTATGGCTCTGGGCTTAGCTATACCACAGCCTCTGGTACAGTATGACTCTGGGTTTAACTATACCACAGCCTCTGGTACAGTATGGTTCTGGGTTTAACTATACCACAGCCTTTGGTACAGTATGACTCTGGGTTTAACTATACCACAGCCTCTGCCATAGAAACAAACAGAGCATTATGTGCATGGTTACACCTTTACAATGCAGAAGACCTCTCGTCTGTAGCCCAAACCATTCAAAATTAAAGACCTATTTTACCGGAGCTAGCTACATTTTCTTCTTTCTGGTGCAGAGTCGCAGGACGATCTTAAAAGGGTACACACAAATGAACCATCATGAGTAAGGAACTATTAAAATATTTCAAATAAACCCTATTTAATCTATTTAAAAAATTGTCACAGGAAATATATGGTTTGCAGAATGGATCAGATGAGATGGAGGTCGTTACCAGTAAGTGTACATCCCATCAAGGTGTGCCACGTTTCAAAAAAGGTTGGGGATAACTGCCGTATCCACTCCTCAGTAACAGTAGTTAGAGTGAGAGGAGTGACATCTCAAACAGGAAAGAAGGTAGGGGGTTGTATTGATATCCTAGGAACACACAAAGCCCTGTAAGGGGAGGGAGCATGCAGCGTTGCAGTAAGGGCTTTGTGAGGGGAGGGAGAGTACAGCGTTGTTTTGAGGGGAGGGAGAGTACAGCATTGTTGTGAGGGGAGGGAGAGTACAGCGTAGTTGTGAGGGGAGGGAGAGTACCGTGTTGTTGTGAGGGGAGGGAGAGTACAGCGTTGTTGTGAGGGGAGGGAGAGTACAGCGTAGTTGTGAGGGGAGGGAGAGTACAGCGTAGTTGTGAGGGGAGGGAGAGTACAGCGTTGTTGTGAGGGCTCTGTGAGGGGAGGGAGAGTACAGCGTTGTTGTGAGGGTAGGGAGAGTACAGCATTGTTGTGAGGGGAGGGAGAGTACAGCATTGTTGTGAGGGGAGGGAGAGTACAGCATTGTTGTTGTGAGGGCTCTGTGAGGGGAGGGAGAGTACAGTGTTGTTGTGAGGGGAGGGAGCATACAGTGTTGTTGTGAGGGGAGGGAGAGTACAGCGTAGTTGTGAGGGGAGGGAGTGTACAGCGTTGTTGTGAGGGGAGGGAGAGTACAGCGTAGTTGTGAGGGGAGGGAGAGTACAGCGTTGTTGTGAGGGGAGGGAGAGTACAGTGTAGTTGTGAGGGGAGGGAGTGTACAGCGTTGATGTGAGGGGAGGGAGAGTACAGCGTTGTTGTGAGGGGAGGGAGAGTACAGTGTCGTTGTGAGGGCTATGTGAGGGGAAGGAGTGTACAGCGTTGTTGTGAGGGGAGGGAGTGTACAGTGTCGTTGTGAGGGGAGGGAGTGTACAGCGTTGTTGTGAGGGGAGGGAGTGTACAGTGTCGTTGTGAGGGGAGGGAGAGTACAGCGTAGTTGTGAGGGGAGGGAGAGTACAGCGTAGTTGTGAGGGGAGGGAGAGTACAGTGTCGTTGTGAGGGGAGGGAGAGTACAGCGTCGTTGTGAGGGGAGGGAGAGTACAGCGTTGTTGTGAGGGGAGGGAGTGTACAGCGTTGTTGTGAGGGGAGGGAGTGTACAGTGTCGTTGTGAGGGGAGGGAGAGTACAGTGTCGTTGTGAGGGGAGGGAGAGTACAGTGTCGTTGTGAGGGGAGGGAGAGTACAGTGTCGTTGTGAGGAGAGGGAGAGTACAGCGTCGATGTGAGGGGAGGGAGAGTACAGCGTTGTTGTGAGGGGAGGGAGTGTGAAGCGTTGTTGTGAGGGGAAGGAGTGTGAAGCGTTGTTGTGAGGGGAAGGAGTGTACAGCGTTGTTGTGAGGGGAGGGAGAGTACAGCGTTGTTGTGAGGGGAGGGAGTGTACAGCGTTGTTGTGAGGGAAGGGAGAGTACAGCGTTGTTGTGAGGGGAGGGAGAGTACAGCGTTGTTGTGAGGGGAGGGAGTGTACAGCGTTGTTGTGAGGGGAGGGAGAGTACAGCGTAGTTGTGAGGGGAGGGAGAGTACAGCGTAGTTGTGAGGGGAGGGAGAGTACAGCGTTGTTGTGAGGGGAGGGAGAGTACAGCGTAGTTGTGAGGGGAGGGAGAGTACAGCGTAGTTGTGAGGGGAGGGAGAGTACAGCGTAGTTGTGAGGGGAGGGAGAGTACAGCGTCGTTGTGAGGGGAGGGAGTGTACAGCGTCGTTGTGAGGGGAGGGAGAGTACAGCGTCGTTGTGAGGGGAGGGAGTGTACAGCGTAGTTGTGAGGGGAGGGAGAGTACAGCGTTGTTGTGAGGGGAGGGAGAGTACAGCGTTGTTGTGAGGGGAGGGAGAGTACAGCGTTGTTGTGAGGGGAGGGAGAGTACAGCGTAGTTGTGAGGGGAGGGAGAGTACAGCGTTGTTGTGAGGGGAGGGAGAGTACAGCGTTGTTGTGAGGGGAGGGAGAGTACAGCGTTGTTGTGAGGGGAGGGAGAGTACAGCGTTGTTGTGAGGGGAGGGAGAGTACAGCGTTGTTGTGAGGGGAGGGAGAGTACAGCGTTGTTGTGAGGGGAGGGAGAGTACAGCGTTGTTGTGAGGGGAGGGAGAGTACAGCGTTGTTGTGAGGGGAGGGAGAGTACAGCGTTGTTGTGAGGGGAGGGAGAGTACAGCGTAGTTGTGAGGGGAGGGAGTGTACAGCGTTGTTGTGAGGGCTCTGTGAGGGGAGGGAGAGTACAGCGTTGTTGTGAGGGGAGGGAGAGTACAGCGTTGTTGTGAGGGCTCTGTGAGGGGAGGGAGTGTACAGCGTTGTTGTGAGGGCTCTGTGAGGGGAGGGAGAGTACAGCGTTGTTGTGAGGGCTCTGTGAGGGGAGGGAGAGTACAGCATTGTTGTGAGGGTAGGGAGAGTACAGCATTGTTGTGAGGGTAGGGAGAGTACAGCATTGTTGTGAGGGTAGGGAGAGTACAGCATTGTTGTGAGGGGAGGGAGAGTACAGCATTGTTGTGAGGGGAGGGAGAGTACAGCATTGTTGTTGTGAGGGCTCTGTGAGGGGAGGGAGAGTACAGTGTTGTTGTGAGGGGAGGGAGCATACAGTGTTGTTGTGAGGGGAGGGAGCATACAGTGTTGTTGTGAGGGGAGGGAGCATACAGTGTTGTTGTTGTGAGGGCTCTGTGAGGGGAGGGAGAGTACAGTGTTGTTGTGAGGGGAGGGAGAGTACAGTGTTGTTGTGAGGGGAGGGAGTGTACAGCGTTGTTGTGTGGGGAGGGAGAGTACAGCGTCGTTGTGAGGGGAGGGAGTGTACAGCGTCGTTGTGAGGGGAGGGAGAGTACAGCGTAGTTGTGAGGGGAGGGAGTGTACAGCGTTGTTGTGAGGGGAGGGAGAGTACAGCGTAGTTGTGAGGGGAGGGAGAGTACAGCGTTGTTGTGAGGGGAGGGAGAGTACAGCGTTGATGTGAGGGGAGGGAGAGTACAGCGTTGTTGTGAGGGGAGGGAGAGTACAGCGTTGTTGTGAGGGGAGGGAGAGTACAGTGTCGTTGTGAGGGCTATGTGAGGGGAAGGAGTGTACAGCGTTGTTGTGAGGGGAGGGAGTGTACAGTGTCGTTGTGAGGGGAGGGAGAGTACAGTGTCGTTGTGAGGAGAGGGAGAGTACAGTGTCGTTGTGAGGAGAGGGAGAGTACAGTGTCGTTGTGAGGGGAGGGAGAGTACAGTGTTGTTGTGAGGGGAGGGAGAGTACAGTGTTGTTGTGAGGGGAGGGAGAGTACAGCGTTGTTGTGAGGGGAGGGAGAGTACAGCGTTGTTGTGAGGGGAGGGAGTGTACAGCGTTGTTGTGAGGGGAGGGAGAGTACAGCGTTGTTGTGAGGGGAGGGAGAGTACAGCGTTGTTGTGAGGGGTGGGAGAGTACAGTGTAGTTGTGAGGGGAGGGAGAGTACAGCGTTGTTGTGAGGGGAGGGAGAGTACAGCGTTGTTGTGAGGGGAGGGAGAGTACAGCGTTGTTGTGAGGGCTCTGTGAGGGGAAGGAGTGTACAGCGTTGTTGTGAGGGGAGGGAGTGTACAGTGTTGTTGTGAGGGGAGGGAGTGCACAGTGTTGTTGTGAGGGGAGGGAGAGTACAGCGTTGTTGTGAGGGGAGGGAACATACAGTGTTGTTGTGAGGGCTCTGTGAGGGGAGGGAGAGTACAGCGTTGTTGTGAGGGCTCTGTGAGGGGAGGGAGAGTACAGCGTTGTTGTGAGGGCTCTGTGAGGGGAGGGAGAGTACAGCGTTGTTGTGAGGGCTCTGTGAGTGGAGGGAGCATACAGTGTTGTTGTGAGGGGAGGGAGCATACAGTGTTGTTGTGAGGGGAGGGAGCATACAGTGTTGTTGTGAGGGGAGGGAGCATACAGTGTTGTTGTGAGGGGAGGGAGCATACAGTGTTGTTGTGAGGGGAGGGAGCATACAGTGTTGTTGTGAGGGGAGGGAGCATACAGTGTTGTTGTGAGGGGAGGGAGCATACAGTGTTGTTGTGAGGGGAGGGAGAGTACAGCGTTGTTGTGAGGGGAGGGAGAGTACAGCGTAGTTGTGAGGGGAGGGAGAGTACAGCGTCGTTGTGAGGGAGAGTACAGCGTCGTTGTGAGGGAGAGTACAGCGTCGTTGTGAGGGGAGGGAGAGTACAGCGTTGTTGTGAGGGGAGGGAGAGTACAGCGTTGTTGTGAGGGAAGGGAGAGTACAGCGTAGTTGTGAGGGGAGGGAGAGTACAGTGTCGTTGTGAGGGGAGGGAGTGTAGAGCATTGTTGTGAGGGGAGGGAGTGTACAGTGTCGTTGTGAGGGGAGGGAGAGTACAGCGTAGTTGTGAGGGGAGGGAGAGTACAGTGTCGTTGTGAGGGGAGGGAGAGTACAGCGTTGTTGTGAGGGGAGGGAGTGTACAGCGTTGTTGTGAGGGGAGGGAGTGTACAGTGTCGTTGTGAGGGGAGGGAGAGTACAGTGTCGTTGTGAGGGGAGGGAGAGTACAGTGTCGTTGTGAGGGGAGGGAGAGTACAGTGTCGTTGTGAGGAGAGGGAGAGTACAGTGTTGATGTGAGGGGAGGGAGTGTACAGTGTTGATGTGAGGGGAGGGAGAGTACAGTGTTGTTGTGAGGGGAGGGAGAGTACAGCGTTGTTGTGAGGGGAGGGACAGTACAGCGTTGTTGTGAGGGGAGGGAGAGTACAGCGTTGTTGTGAGGGGAGGGAGAGTACAGCGTTGTTGTGAGGGGAGGGAGAGTACAGCGTAGTTGTGAGGGGAGGGAGAGTACAGCGTTGTTGTGAGGGGAGGGAGAGTACAGCGTTGTTGTGAGGGGAGGGAGAGTACAGCGTTGTTGTGAGGGGAGGGAGAGTACAGTGTTGTTGTGAGGGGAGGGAGAGTACAGCGTAGTTGTGAGGGGAGGGAGAGTACAGCGTAGTTGTGAGGGGAGGGAGAGTACAGCGTAGTTGTGAGGGGAGGGATAGTACAGCGTTGTTGTGAGGGGAGGGAGTGTACAGTGTTGTTGTGAGGGGAGGGAGAGTACAGCGTAGTTGTGAGGGGAGGGAGAGTACAGCGTAGTTGTGAGGGGAGGGAGAGTACAGCGTAGTTGTGAGGGGAGGGAGAGTACAGCGTTGTTGTGAGGGGAGGGAGTGTACAGCGTCGTTGTGAGGGGAGGGAGAGTACAGCGTCGTTGTGAGGGGAGGGAGTGTACAGCGTAGTTGTGAGGGGAGGGAGAGTACAGTGTTGTTGTGAGGGGAGGGAGAGTACAGTGTAGTTGTGAGGGGAGGGAGAGTACAGTGTAGTTGTGAGGGGAGGGAGAGTACAGCGTAGTTGTGAGGGGAGGGAGAGTACAGCGTAGTTGTGAGGGGAGGGAGAGTACAGCGTTGTTGTGAGGGGAGGGAGTGTACAGCGTTGTTGTGAGGGGAGGGAGAGTACAGTGTCGTTGTGAGGGGAGGGAGAGTACAGTGTCGTTGTGAGGGGAGGGAGAGTACAGTGTCGTTGTGAGGGGAGGGAGAGTACAGTGTCGTTGTGAGGAGAGGGAGAGTACAGTGTTGATGTGAGGGGAGGGAGTGTACAGTGTTGATGTGAGGGGAGGGAGAGTACAGTGTTGTTGTGAGGGGAGGGAGAGTACAGCGTTGTTGTGAGGGGAGGGACAGTACAGCGTTGTTGTGAGGGGAGGGAGAGTACAGCGTTGTTGTGAGGGGAGGGAGAGTACAGCGTTGTTGTGAGGGGAGGGAGAGTACAGCGTAGTTGTGAGGGGAGGGAGAGTACAGCGTTGTTGTGAGGGGAGGGAGAGTACAGCGTTGTTGTGAGGGGAGGGAGAGTACAGCGTTGTTGTGAGGGGAGGGAGAGTACAGTGTTGTTGTGAGGGGAGGGAGAGTACAGCGTAGTTGTGAGGGGAGGGAGAGTACAGCGTAGTTGTGAGGGGAGGGAGAGTACAGCGTAGTTGTGAGGGGAGGGATAGTACAGCGTTGTTGTGAGGGGAGGGAGTGTACAGTGTTGTTGTGAGGGGAGGGAGAGTACAGCGTAGTTGTGAGGGGAGGGAGAGTACAGCGTAGTTGTGAGGGGAGGGAGAGTACAGCGTAGTTGTGAGGGGAGGGAGAGTACAGCGTTGTTGTGAGGGGAGGGAGTGTACAGCGTCGTTGTGAGGGGAGGGAGAGTACAGCGTCGTTGTGAGGGGAGGGAGTGTACAGCGTAGTTGTGAGGGGAGGGAGAGTACAGTGTTGTTGTGAGGGGAGGGAGAGTACAGTGTAGTTGTGAGGGGAGGGAGAGTACAGTGTAGTTGTGAGGGGAGGGAGAGTACAGCGTAGTTGTGAGGGGAGGGAGAGTACAGCGTAGTTGTGAGGGGAGGGAGAGTACAGCGTTGTTGTGAGGGGAGGGAGTGTACAGCGTTGTTGTGAGGGGAGGGAGAGTACAGCGTCGTTGTGAGGGGAGGGAGAGTACAGCGTTGTTGTGAGGGGAGGGAGAGTACAGCGTTGTTGTGAGGGGAGGGAGAGTACAGCGTTGATGTGAGGGGAGGGAGAGTACAGCGTCGTTGTGAGGGGAGGGAGAGTACAGCGTTGTTGTGAGGGGAGGGAGAGTACAGCGTTGATGTGAGGGGAGGGAGAGTACAGCGTTGATGTGAGGGGAGGGAGAGTACAGTGTCGTTGTGAGGAGAGGGAGAGTACAGCGTTGTTGTGAGGGGAGGGAGAGTACAGTGTCGTTGTGAGGGGAGGGAGAGTACAGCGTCGTTGTGAGGGGAGGGAGAGTACAGCGTCGTTGTGAGGGGAGGGAGAGTACAGCGTCGTTGTGAGGGGAGGGAGTGTGAAGTGTTGTTGTGAGGGCTCTGTGAGGGGAGGGAGAGTACAGCGTTGTTGTAAGGGATTTGTGAGGGGAGGGAGTGTGAAGTGTTGCTGTAAGGGCTTTGTGAGGGGAGGGAGTGTGAAGTGTTGCTGTAAGGGCTTTGTGAGGGGAGGTAGGGTGCAGCGTTGCTGTAAGGGCTTTGTAGGCAAGGAGTCAGCAAGGGAGGTGAGTTTTTTATTTGGAAAGGTCAGGCCTCCTGCGAGAGACGGAGAGACGGATGGGGGAAGGAGGGAAGGAGAGAGATAATCTGATTCATCAGTGTCTCTCGTCAGCTCAGGAGGCACAGTGCTGGTGCAGCCGCCGGGGAATCAGAGTTCCCATCAGCCACACACATGGGAGGGCGACGAGACTCACCGTCGGCATACTGGAGACTGAAGACCCACACTGACAGACACAGATACTGATGTACACACTGACAGACTGATACTGATGTACACACACACACTGACACACACAGATACTGATACTGATGTACACACACACACACTGACAAACAGATACTGATGTACACACACACTGACACACACAGATACTGATGTACACACACAGATACTGATACTGATGTACACACACACTGACAGACACATACTGATGTACACACACAGATACCGATACTGATGTACACACACACACTGACACACACAGATACTGATACTGATGTACACACACAGATACTGATGTACACACACAGATACTGATGTACACACAGATACTGATACTGATGTACACACACACACACTGACACACACAGATACTGATACTGATGTACACACACAAAGATACTGATGTACACACACACACACTGACACACACAGATACTGATGTACACACACAGATGCCGATACTGATGTACACACACACACACACACACACACTGATACTGATGTACACACACTGATACACAGATACTGATGTACACACACACACTGACACACACAGATACTGATGTACACACACAGATACTGATACTGATGTACACACACACTGACAGACACATACTGATGTACACACACAGATACCGATACTGATGTACACACACACACTGACACACACAGATACTGATACTGATGTACACACACAGATACTGATGTACACACACAGATACTGATGTACACACACAGATACTGATACTGATGTACACACACACACTGACACACACAGATACTGATACTGATGTACACACACAGATACTGATGTACACACACAGATACTGATGTACACACACTGATACACAGATACTGATGTACACACACACACTGACACACACAGATACTGATACTGATGTACACACACAGATACTGATGTACACACACAGATGCCGATACTGATGTACACACACACACACACACTGATACTGATGTACACACACTGATACACAGATACTGATGTACACACACACACTGACACACACAGATACTGATACTGATGTACACACACAGATACTGATGTACACACACACACTGACACACACAGATACTGATACTGATGTACACACACACACTGACACACACAGATACTGATGTACACACACAGATACTGATGTACACACACAGATACTGATACACACAGATACTGATACTGATGTACACACACAGATACTGATACTGATGTACACACACAGATACTGATGTACACACACAGATACTGATACTGATGTACACACACACTGATACTGATGTACACACACACACTGACACACACAGATACTGATGTACACACACAGATACCGATACTGATGTACACACACACACACACACACACACACACACTGACACACACAGATACTGATGTACACACACAGATACCGATACTGATGTACACACACACACACACTGACACACAGACACTGATGTACACACACACACTGACAGACACTGATGTACACACACACACTGACAGATACTGATGTACACACACACTGACACACACAGATACTGATGTACACACACACTGACAGACACATACTGATGTACACACACTGACACACACAGATACTGATGTACACACACACTGACACACAGATACTGATGTACACACACACACTGACACACACAGATACTGATACTGATGTACACACACAGATACTGATGTACACACACACACTGACACACACAGATACTGATTCGCTAAAAACTCACTCCCGCTTCTTGTATCAAGACATGTTACGAATTGTGCTATCATTTTGTCGTCTCGTGCAGTTATGTGTACGTACATAAAACAGCTTGGCAAATTTACATTAAGTTGGCCAAATTATCTTGTAATTTCGAACATCTCCTAAACCCATAATGTCGACGAAACGCTCTGAAGAGCAGTGAAACGGCCTACACGTGAGTCACTGTATTTGTATACATGTAATAGTTGCTAATTGTAAAAAAAAAAAAAAGTTTTCTATTTCGCGGATTTCACTTATCGCGGATCATTTTCGGAACGTAACCCCCGCGATAAACGAGGGATTACTGTACACAGATACTGATACTGATGTACACACACACACTGACACACACAGATACTGATGTACACACACAGATACTGATACTGATGTACACACACAGATACTGATACTGATGTACACACACTGATACTGATACTGATGTACACACCCCCACACACACACACTGACACACACAGATACTGATACTGATGTACACACACAGATACTGATGTACACACACACACACACAGATACTGATACTGATGTACACACACAGATACTGATACTGATGTACACACACAGATACTGATACTGATGTACAGATACTGATACTGATGTACACACACAGATACCGATACTGATGTACACACACACTGATACTGATATACACACACACACACACACACACACACACACAGATACTGATACTGATGTACACACACAGATACTGATGTAAATACACACACTGACACAGATACTGATACACACACACTGATACTGATGTACACACACAGATACTGATACTGATGTACACACACAGATACTGATGTACACACACACTGACACACAGATACTGATGTACACACACAGAGATACTGATACTGATGTACACACAGATACTGATACTGATGTACACACACAGATACTTATACTGATACACACACACACTAACAGACACTGATACTGATGTACACACACAGATACCGATATTGATGTACACACACACACACTGACACACACAGATACTGATGTACACACACAGATACCAATACTGATGTACACACACACACACTGACAGACACAGATACTGACATATATACACACACACATATACTGATACACATACACACACAGATACTGATGTACACACACATATACTGATACACACACACACAGAGATACTGATACACACATACTGATACTGATGTACACACACATACTGATACTGATGTACACACACACACTGATACTAATGTACACACACAGATACTGATGTACACACACACTGACAGACACAGACACAGATACTGATGTACACACACATTGACAGACAGGGTTGGAAGAGTGTGTATGTATGTGTGCATTTTGTTTTTGCATGTTCAGGCGCGCGTGTTCACATGTGCATCTGTGCTTGCCCGCGAGTGTGTGTGTGTGTATACAAATGCCTGGCATGGCTTCACTCGGGATGTGCCAACTCACCAGCTCAAGTCTGCGTGGCGCAGGGGGTCTGGCAGGGAGTCTGCTGAGAGAAGAAGACCGCGGTCAGGAAGTCTGCTCCCGGGGAACAATACACAGAGACAGACAGACAGGAAGACAGACACCCAGGCAGACATCCACACAACACAGCAGCTCTATGCTGCAGCCTTCTGTTTGTCCCGTTCTGAAGCTGACAAATCACTGACTGCTACACGTTTTCATCCAGATTAGCGAGTCGACTGAGTGCTGGCATTGGCTGGCATGTGCTTAGATTCTCTCACTCTTTCTCTCACCCTCTCTCTCGCTTCATTAGCGGGGGTAACTTTCATGCACACGTGCCGACATTACAACTGTTTCAGATGGTCAGTATTGGAGGGTACGCTCAGTAGTTCTGCATGGTGAATGCTAATGCTAACAGATGGTCAGTATTGGAGGGTACGCTCAGTAGTTCTGCATGGTGAATGCTAATGCTAACAGATGGTCTGACACTGGGGCCAGGTTTATGTAGCCTCTGGTCAACAGTGTTGGAGGTAGCACACACACAAACACACACAAAGGCAAACAAACCCAGGAAGTGCCTCTTTAAAATCCAAGTGTCCTTATCAGCTGTCAGAGTTCACCCCCCTTGATCCCCATTTCATATGACACTTCCATTCTGCACAGTAAACTGGTCTCTCCCATAAGAGATATTACATCTCACTAGGACTACCTGTCTAGAAAATGAAGATAAAGAGAAATGAATCATGAATTAGAGACGCAACTTGAATAATTATCAACCATCAAATATTCTCAGAATCCATTGCCCTGGTACAATGGCCCGTGTTCACAGTGTCCTAGAGTAGGAGTGCTAATTTAGGATCCGTTTTGTGGTTTGGATCCTAATGAATAAGACAGGGAGACTCTTTGTGAATACAGGACAGTGTGACACCCTGGGCTCTAACTACGCCTCAGCAGAGCTTGTGTTCTTTCCAGTGTGTTGGCGTTGATTGCCTTTGAAACATAATGAGGCGTACAGAAACACCATGCAAATAGATTCCTCCCAGCATGCCTCGCTCCCGCCCAGCGGGAAGAGAAAGGGGGGGGGGGGTTATGCGAGTTGAATTCCTGGCTGTGATTCAACGTTGTAGCCTATGCTGTGTTGATGAAATATTCCCACAAGCACTCAGCCCATTTTTTACTTCACCTTAACTAACCGTCAAAACGATAAAAAAAATATTGCCTCACGCCATATCTAAAACAGTTATTGTTTATGGAAAACACAGCAGAGACTTATACATACAGCGTCATACAGGAGCAGCTTCCAGTCAATACTGAGGGTTTGCCTATTTGCTCTCCTTTAAAGCTAGAATACTTAGTTGCTACATACATTTTTGGACTTATAAATGAATGATACTGTATATACCCATTTATTCTTGAAGAATATAATTTATACATGCCTCATGAGCTTAGTTCAACTGTCATACCCCATCAGAACCCAGAATATAAGCTTGTTTTACTCCAATATTTGTCAACAATGTAAATGTAAACAAACACTACATAGAAAGGATTTTCTCTTACCCTACGAGGTCCAGAACCTGCTGGATTTCTGTTCTACCTGATAATTAATTGTGCCCATCTGGTGTCCCACGTCCAAATCAGTCCCTGATTAGAGGGGAACAACGAAAAAACACAATGGAACTGCCTTTGAGGTCAAGAGTTGAGTTTGAGGGCTGCATAGCCTCAAAACATGGTTAAAACTGTAACAGCATGGTATCAGTCCTTGCATCCATAGCTCTGTCTATACATTTTGAGGGTGGTTACATTTCTCCAGGCACATCCCTAAGCTTTTTACAGAAACAGAGGCGAGTTGACGGCTTCGTTATTGCTTCAATTAAGGAATTTAGCTTTAAATGTGCACTAAGAACTTATTTCACTTAAGGATTCGAGCTTTAAATGTGGCCTAAGACATGCTTACCAGAACGGGGAGAGAGCAGAGTTGTTAAGATTCAGAAAAAATACAACTGAATAGGCCCTTTTTTGGAAATTGGATTCAAAAGGCTGTGCAGGAAATGCGTCTGGTGGACTCTGTGATCAGGCCATTACTGTGAATAGCCGTAATGCTCATAATGCTCTGGCCCAGGTTATTTAAAGAACACGCCAACAGCCTTTTTACACTCTTTATGAGGCCCTTTAGTCACCCAAGAAACCCTTGTTGGAGCCTCTGTGGCTCTGAGAATAGGTGTGTTCCGGTTGATACTGCAGGGTACAAAAAGGAAAGTTATGAATGAAAGATATAGTAGAGACCTGCACTCTGTTAGAAAAGTCCTCAGTTGTATTGGGCAATGTTTTGTTTCAACCCAACAGTCTGATAGGGATTTGCATTACAGTATCTCACTGGTTCTCAATCCTGGTCCTGGGGACCCAAAGGGGTGCACATGTTTGTTTTTGCCCTAGCACTACACACCTGATTCAAATGATCAACTCATCAAAAGGCGTTGATGATTTGAGTCAGGTGTGTAGTGCTAGGGCAAAAAACTAAAATGTGCACCCCTTTGGGTCCCCACGACCAGGATTGAGAACCACTGCTGAGTATCTAGTTGTTTGGCTTTTGACTGTAACACGGTGTTTGAGTCGATATTGTACCACTGTACACAGGGCAAAGCATGTTTGCATTGAAACACTTGTAAGTTCCAAGAGTGTATTATACTTGATATCATTTCTGTTCAAATGTTGTGTAATTTGGTCACCTACATGTTAGAAATTGAGAGTTCTGGCAAAAAGTCTCAACCCTTGTACAAGGAAACTTTCATCCACAGCCCCTTTCCGATCTGTGTGGGGACACACGTGAAGCACTCAAGGAGAAGATACGTCAATGTAACCAGTGACAAAAACCCAAAGACCGGAACTACTGCTGCTTGTTATCGCACACATCCCATTCAGTCCCGGCAGATTCTTCAGTCTGCATACAGAATCTGCCCACGGGAGATTATACTCCATACTGTACACAAGGCATGACATGATTTCTCCGATTCTACTAGAGAACTCTATGATCCAGGAGTGTACTTATGTCAGCTCAGAGGGCTCAGCTTGGCCCTTAGGGACAACCTCTGAATATGACACATTGTAACACGCCTCTGCTGCTATAACCTCTGAATATGACACACTGTAACCCGCCTCTGCTGCTGTAAGCCCCCCAGCCTTGCCGAGGATTTGGAGGGAGTCACGCTTGTCTTAATTGAGTCCACAGTATCTTCATCAGATGTAGGGCTGATGGAGGTGTCACTCGTTAAGAGGCACAGTCAGAATCCCAGGCAGGAGATTCGTTCTTTTTGCGACCCATGTGAAATTAGTGGTGGTTGGTTACCTAACCTGCTCATTACTTGGTATAATGTAGAGTAACTCTCTCTTTAAACTACAAAAGAAAAACATGCCTAATCCATCATCAAGAGTGGTTGAGTTCTACAGTATTTTGTAAGGCGGTCTGAGCTGTGAGTTTCACACTCAGAGCCAATGTACCTACAATAATTTACTGCGACATTTGTCGTCTTGATGCCAACAGATGCATCAGAATGTTCAGAACTATTAATTCCTGGCTACACTCAAGGTGAGTTTTCCAATAATAACAAACGCCATGGTGAATTCGTTTAGCGAAGTCTGATTGAAAAACCCAGCCAACCCTAAAGCTAATAAAGGACTATATTGAGGATTAACTTCAACTTCCACGATTGTTGATCAACTTCCTTGAATGTGTAATTGAGTTCATTTGCCCTTTGTTAAGGGTATCCTTAATGAAACGTTTTACCTCACTGGACTGGAATAGATGGAATGGATAAGTCCTTCTCCCCCTCATGAGCCTTGGCATTCAACTTGTTTGTTTGTGTCTCACTCTGTAATCATCAACCTACAGTTCTGTTTTCAAGGTTCCCGTCTTATATTGAAGCAAATACTGATTTTAATTACAGTGAAGTTGACAAATAACACAGAGAAACAACTCTGGTAAATGAGCAAAATTGAACAACATCTACTACTCAGAACTCTTTTTACCCTCTGATGACCTGGGGGTGGTGACCTGGGGGTGGTGACCTGAGGGTGGTGCGCTCTGCCCAACTCATTACCGGGGACAAACTACCTGCCCTCCAGGACACCTACAGCACCCAATATCACAGGAAGGCCAAAAAGATCATCAAGGACAACAACCACCCGAGTCACTGCTTGTTCGCCCCGCTATCATCCTGAAGGCGAGGTCAGTACAGGTGCATCAAAGCTGGGACCGAGAGACAGCTTCTATCTCAAGGCCATCAGACTGTTAAATAGCCATCACTAGCCGGCTTCCACCCGGTTATGCAACCCTGCACCTTAGAGGCTGCTGCCCTATATACATAGAATCGCTGGCCACTTTAATAATGGAACACTAGTCACTTTAATAATGTTTAAATAATGTTTACATACTGCTTTACTCATCTCATATGTATATACTGTATTCTAGTCAATGCCACTGACATTTCTCAATCTAATATTTATATATTTCTTAATTCCATTATTTTACTTTCAGATGTGTGTGTATTGTTGTGAATTGTTTTTAGATACTACTGCACTGTTGGAGCTAGGAACACAAGCCTTTCGGTACACCCGCAATAACACCTGCTAAATATGTGTATGTGACCAATAAAATGTGATTCAATTTGATTTGATAACTCGTTTTTTTGTTATAAATGGTTCACGCACAAATGTTGACACACTTTAAGAGGCTTGTTACTGTCGCCGACTGCTCACACGGGGGATTATGTTGAAAACTCTTAAAACACTTCGACTCTGGAATAACCTGATTTTGATGGCCTGATGCTTTTCAATAAGTCCCAAGAGGAGGAGGGAGAAGAGGAGAGGAAAGAGCATTTCACCTGGTTTCACTTTATCACCTAATCTCTTGGGAATCTTATTACAGTCCCTCGAAGACTAAGAGTCGAGTGGAGAAAAAAACCTGTCAGTTTTACCCATTCACGACGGTTGCGGAGTACGTAGTTTCACAGCAATGACTCAGGAGGCATTGTCGCCCGTTTCCACCTCATTATTCTACAGGCATTGCATTTGCAGTCGCAGTGGCAAATGCCCCAATGCCGTATAGCTTTTAACTGCATATACAAGCAGTGTTATTAATCATATTCGGGGAGACGGATAGATAGCGATCTCTTCAGTTCACGCACGCACGCACACACACAACCCATCCTCAACACTCCACTGATCAAGGTGCTACCAGGTAATAAAGCATTTCTCCTCACTGCTCTTTTCATTTGACAACACACAATGGTGTTGACGAGGTGAGCATTCTCGCTCAATTTTCCCCTGCTTCTTTTTTCCGTATGTTGTGCCTCTCCGGGGAGCTTGGAATACCACACTGTAGGTGTCACACTTGAGAAAACTCATTATTTCTACCACAGGTGGCAATTTTAAGGCAGGGAACGACAGTCTTTGTGACCTAGCGGAGCTTAGGAAAGGCCTATGATTGTGTGCTCCCGACAAAACATCAATTAATGTATAAATCATTGATCTTCCATGCGTGTAGAGCACGCTGTGTATAAACGAGGGGGGGGGGGGCGTTGAGGGGGTACCTGTTGGAGGAGAAGGCATATGTGTTTTGGGGGGTACACGTTGTGGGTGGGTGTGAGAAAACAAAGGGGGGTACTCCTTCATTCCCTGCACGATTGGAGAGATATCCACCCACTGGATGAATTGTGGCCTGTGTTCTGTAGTCTAGTATACACATGTTGAACATACTGTAGTCTTACCTAATGCTCCTCAGCTACAACAGGTCTAATGGTCTGACTAATGCTCCTCAGCTACAACAGGTCTAATGGTCTTACTAATGCTACTCAGCCACAACAGGTCTAATGGTCTTACTAATGCTCCTCAGCTACAACAGGTCTAATGGTCTTACTAATGCTCCTCAGCTACAACAGGTCTAATGGTCTTACTAATGCTCCTCAGCTACAACAGGTATAATGGTCTGACTAATGCTCCTCAGCTACAACAGGTCTAATGGTCTGACTAATGCTCCTCAGCTACAACAGGTCTAATGGTCTGACTAATGCTCCTCAGCTACAACAGGTCTAATGGTCTGACTAATGCTCCTCAGCTACAACAGGTCTAATGGTCTTACTAATGCTCCTCAGCTACAACAGGTCTAATGGTCTTACTAATGCTCCTCAGCTACAACAGGTCTAATGGTCTGACTAATGCTCCTCAGCTACAACAGGTCTAATGGTCTTACTAATGCTCCTCAGCTACAACAGGTCTAATGGTCTTACTAATGCTCCTCAGCTACAACAGGTCTAATGGTCTGACTAATGCTCCTCAGCTACAACAGGTCTAATGGTCTTACTAATGCTCCTCAGCTACAACAGGTCTAATGGTCTTACTAATGCTCCTCAGCTACAACAGGTCTAATGGTCTTACTAATGCTCCTCAGCTACAACAGGTCTAATGGTCTAATGCTCCTCAACTACAACAGGTCTAATGGTCTTGCTAATGCTCCTCAGCTACAACAGGTCTAATGGTCTGACTAATGCTCCTCAGCTACAACAGGTTTAATGGTCTGACTAATGCTCCTCAGCTACAACAGGTCTAATGGTCTGACTAATGCTCCTCAGCTACAACAGGTCTAATGGTCTTACTAATGCTCCTCAGCTACAACAGGTCTAATGGTCTGACTAATGCTCCTCAGCTACAACAGGTCTAATGGTCTGACTAATGCTCCTCAGCTACAACAGGTCTAATGGTCTGACTAATGCTCCTCAGCTACAACAGGTCTAATGGTCTTACTAATGCTCCTCAGCTACAACAGGTCTAATGGTCTTACTAATGCTCCTCAACTACAACAGGTCTAATATTATTACTAATGCTCCTCAGCTACAACAGGTCTAATGGTCTTACTAATGCTCCTCAACTACAACAGGTCTAATATTATTACTAATGCTCCTCAGCTACAACAGGTCTAATGGTCTTACTAATGCTCCTCAACTACAACAGGTCTAATGGTCTTACTAATGCTCCTCAGCTACAACAGGTCTAATGGTCTTACTAATGCTCCTCAGCTACAACAGGTCTAATGGTCTTACTAATGCTCCTCAGCTACAACAGGTCTAATATTATTACTAATGCTCCTCAGCTACAACAGGTCTAATGGTCTTACTAATGCTCCTCAACTACAACAGGTCTAATGGTCTTACTAATGCTCCTCAGCTACAACAGGTCTAATGGTCTTACTAATGCTCCTCAGCTACAACAGGTCTAATGGTCTTACTAATGCTCCTCAGCTACAACAGGTCTAATATTATTACTAATGCTCCTCAGCTACAACAGGTCTAATGGTCTTACTAATGCTCCTCAACTACAACAGGTCTAATGGTCTTACTAATGCTCCTCAACTACAACAGGTCTAATGGTCTTACTAATGCTCCTCAACTACAACAGGTCTAATGGTCTTACTAATGCTCCTCAACTACAACAGGTCTAATGGTCTTACTAATGCTCCTCAGCTACAACAGGTCTAATGGTCTTACTAATGCTCCTCAGCTACAACAGGTCTAATGGTCTTACTAATGCTCCTCAGCTACAACAGGTCTAATGGTCTTACTAATGCTCCTCAACTACAACAGGTCTAATATTATTACTAATGCTCCTCAACTACAACAGGTCTAATGGTCTGACTAATGCTCCTCAGCTACAACAGGTCTAATGGTCTGACTAATGCTCCTCAGCTACAACCGGTCTAATGGTCTTACTAATGCTCCTCAGCTACAACAGGTCTAATGGTCTTACTAATGCTCTTCAGCTACAACAGGTCTAATGGTCTTACTAATGCTCTTCAGCTACAACAGGTCTAATGGTCTGACTAATGCTCCTCAACTACAACAGGTCTAATGGTCTTACTAATGCTCCTCAGCTACAACAGGTCTAATGGTCTTACTAATGCTCCTCAGCTACAACAGGTCTAATGGTCTTACTAATGCTCCTCAGCTACAACAGGTCTAATGGTCTTACTAATGCTCCTCAGCTACAACAGGTCTAATGGTCTTACTAATGCTCCTCAGCTACAACAGGTGCAGAGGGAAGGTCTCCGAGTTTACCTCTCCACCCCAAATGCAAGAACTTGTATTAGAGGTCATATGAAGACACAGCTCCCAGCAACCAGAGGAGAGACAGAGAGTGTGGGAGAGAAAAATAGGAAAAAAAGTGATGACTCATTGCCAGTGAGGATGCAGACACAGACCGATGCTGCAAGTCTGATCTCTCTCTCTCTCTCTCTCATCCACTATATCTGTCACAGTCTCGCTCTTCCTCTGCATGTTTATGCTGTTACATAGTTAGGATGCAAATTATGACATTATTAGTGCTGTCTATTCATGTTCTTCAGTCTAGCCAATTCTGGAAATGAAGTTATCTTCAGGGAGGGAACCGGGATACGTAGCCACACAATGTCCCAAAACTATTTAATTAGCAGATTTCAACCTGCCTCAACTAGTGTAGAAAATACACAATTTGGTGATACAGTAGACAGTGTTTGTTATATAAGCAATTTACCCCGAGTAGAGGGAGTCATCAGGCCTGAGTTCAAAGCAGTCACTTCTATGGCATTATGGGCAATAACATCACCAATCCACATTCAGACACTAGAACCCCTAGGACTGGAGGCAGTGCTGAAGAAAGTTCCCAACAATGGCCTTTAATACATTCAAGTCTATTTTTGGAACAAGCATGCCCCCTTAAATGCCCACAGACGCCCATGAAATTCTTCTATTAAATGTCTCCAGGTACTCTTTACAGGAAGCGTGTGTGGGGGTGTTTACATGCGTGACTGTAAGACAGAGAAAGTAGCACTATCCTTCCAACAAACACAAAAGTGGATATGTATTCCCAGTATTCCCATTGAGAGATAAAAATAAATGTCTCATTCCATCCCTCTCAAATCAACCCTTCCTTCCCTCAATATGCTATCCAACCCCGTGATGAACTCTGACTGATAAAATATTTAAGATGCACCATGATTAAAGTGCAGCTTCACCTTGACAGAGAAATCCATTGACGGAGACAGAATCAATCCCATCCAATGATAGGGGCTGAAAAGGACAGATAGCTATGTGTGAGGAAGGGAAGGAGCGAACGACTGTGGGAGGGAGGATGGAGAGAGCAGAGAAGGGAGGAATGGAAGGAGGGAACGACTGAGGGAGAGAGCAGAGAAGGGAGGAATGGAAGGAGGGAACGACTGAGGGAGAGAGCAGAGAAGGGAGGAATGGAAGGAGGGAACGACTGAGGGAGAGAGGATGGAGAGAGCGGAGAAGGGAGGAATGGAAGGAGGGAACGACTGAGGAAGAAGGGAGGAATGGAAGGAGGGAACGACTGAGGGAGAGAGTGGAGAAGGGAGGAATGGAAGGAGGGAACGACTGAGGGAGAGAGTGGAGAAGGGAGGAATGGAAGGAGGGAACGACTGAGGGAGAAGGGAGGAATGGAAGGAGGGAACGACTGAGGGAGAGAGTGGAGAAGGGAGGAATGGAAGGAGGGAACGACTGAGGGAGAGAGTGGAGAAGGGAGGAATGGAGGGAATGACTGAGGGAGAGAGTGGAGAAGGGAGGAATGGAAGGAGGGAACGACTGAGGGAGAAGGGAGGAATGGAAGGAGGGAACGACTGAGGGAGAAGGGAGGAATGGATGGAGGGAACGACTGAGGGAGAGAGTGGAGAAGGGAGGAATGGAAGGAGGGAACGACTGAGGGAGAGAGTGGAGAAGGGAGGAATGGAGGGAACGACTGAGGGAGAGAGTGGAGAAGGGAGGAATGGAAGGAGGGAACAACTGAGGGAGAAGGGAGGAATGGAAGGAGGGAACGACTGAGGGAGAGAGTGGAGAAGGGAGGAATGGAAGGAGGGAACGACTGAGGGAGAGAGTGGAGAAGGGAGGAATGGAAGGAGGGAACGACTGAGGGAGAGAGTGGAGAAGAGAGGAATGGAAGGAGGGAACGACTGAGGGAGAGAGTTGAGAAGAGAGGAATGGAAGGAGGGAGCGAGAGGCGTAAGATGGGAGAGGAAGAGGGGGAGGAAGGGGAAGTAAAGGAAAAAGGGGGAAGTTTTGGCTCGCTAGTCGAGCTCCTGTGGCTGGATGAAAAATGCATGTGACAACAGTCAACAACACAATTATTTGCATGGCTCAGAGAGTAGGAACCAAAGCACTGATAAACATTAAAGCGCTGATAAACATTAACCCCCCCCCCCCCCCCCCCCAGCCCAACAACAACCCACATACAGCTCAGTAGATATGGAAAGAAGAGAGAGAATGAGGAAGGGAGGGGGGAAGAGGAGAGAGAGGATGGTGTATGGGTTGGGGAGGCGTGTGGAGAGAGGATGGTGTGGGTTGGGGAGGCGTGTGGAGAGAGGATGGTGTGGGTTGGGGAGGCGTGTGTGGGGGGTGTGTGGAGAGAGAGGATGGTGTGTGGGTTGGGGAGGCGTGTGTGGAGAGAGGATGGTATGTGGGTTGGGGAGGCGTGTGTGGAGAGAGGATGGTGTGTGGGTTGGGGAGGTTTGTGTGGGGGGGGGGTGTGGAGAGAGAGGATGGTGTGTGGGTTGGGGAGGTGTGTGTGGGGGGTGTGTGGAGAGAGAGGATGGTGTGTGGGTTGGGGAGGCGTGTGTGGGGGGTGTGTGGAGAGAGAGGATGTTGTGTGGGTTGGGGAGGCGTGTGTGGAGAGAGGATGGTATGTGGGTTGGGGAGGCGTGTGTGGAGAGAGGATGGTGTGTGGGTTGTGGAGGTTTGTGTGGGGGGGGGGGGTGTGGAGAGAGAGGATGGTGTGTGGGTTGGGGAGGTGTGTGTGGGGGGTGTGTGGAGAGAGAGGATGGTGTGTGGGTTGGGGAGGCGTGTGTGGGGGGTGTGTGGAGAGAGAGGATGTTGTGTGGGTTGGGGAGGCGTGTGTGGAGAGAGGATGGTGTGTGGGTTGGGGAGGTGTGTGTGGAGAGAGGATGGTGTGTGGGTTGGGGAGGCGTGTGTGGGGGGTGTGTGGAGAGAGGATGGTGTGTGGGTTGGGGAGGTTTGTGTGGGGGCAGTGTGGAGAGAGAGGATGGTGTGTGGGTTGGGGAGGCGTGTGTGGGGGGTGTGTGGGGGGTGTGTGGAGAGAGAGGATGGTGTGTGGGTTGGGGAGGCGTGTGGAGAGAGAGGATGGTGTGTGTCCATGTCTGTGTGTGCTAGTTAAATGCTATTGCTTCAAATCCTATTATACCAATTGGTTGACTGGGTGTTCCAGTAAGCATCAATTTGTTGCCTTCATTAGCCTACTTTATTGTGAAAAATTAATCGGTAACTCTGCCAAGCCTACAAGCAAGAATCTGACTATACAACAACGCAACAAATACATTGATCATCTCAGCAAGGTTTTACCCGTGGTCGTGGAGCTGGGGGGAAGTGCAACGAAAATATAGCTGAGTTGTCGTTGAAATAAACATCTGCAAGTCTTTTTTATCGTTATTTTATTAATGAAAGCAGAAAGATGTTGAACAGATACTGTGTAAAACTTTAGAGTACTTAAGTATCGAGTTCATTGTAAGTAGGGGGGATTTTCACACCTAGCCGGGCTAGAAAACAAATAGTTGGATAACAGATCGGCTCTCGGAAAGCATTAACACGTGTTACTGTGTGTGTCGATTCTCTCTCTCTCTGTGTGTGAGGATTCTCTCTCTCTCTGTGTGTTGATTCTCTCTCTCTGTGTGTGTTGATTCTCTCTGTGTGTGTTGATTCTCTCTGTGTGTGTTGATTCTCTCTGTGTGTGTGTGAGTACGTCTGACTATATAGAGAAGAAAGCACATTGAAATATGTTTTGATCCAGTGCTGTCGGAGTGGAACAATAAAAGTCCAGTCCGCTCAGCTCTCCAGGGTTTGATTGCTGGACTTTAATTAGCCCTGAGAGAAGCACCAGAGATACCTGTCATGTTGTAATCTAACCCTAACCCTTTAATTAGCCCTGAGAGAAGGACCAGAGATACCTGTCATGTTGTAATCTAACCTTAACTCTTTACTTAGCCCTGAGAGAAGCACCAGAGATACCTGTCATGTTGCAATCTAACCCTAACCCTTTAATTAGCCCTGAGAGAAGCACCAGAGATACCTGTCATGTTGTAATCTAACCTTAACCCTTTAATTAGCCCTGAGAGAAGCACCAGAGATACCTGTCATGTTGTAATCTAACCTTAACCCTTTAATTAGCCCCGAGAGAAGCACCAGAGATACCTGTCATGTTGTAATCTAACCTTAACTCTTTAATTAGCCCTGAGAGAAGCACCAGAGATACCTGTCATGTTGTAATCTAACCTTAACCCTTTAATTAGCCCCGAGAGAAGCACCAGAGATACCTGTCATGTTGTAATCTAACCCTAACCCTTTACTT
>NC_074669.1:41097149-41120824 GCF_029448725.1 Salvelinus fontinalis
AAGGTTAGATTGCAACATGATAGGTATCTCTGGTGTTTCTCTCGGGGCTAATTAAAGAGTTAAGGTTAGATTACAACATGACAGGTATCTCTGGTGCTTCTCTCAGGGCTAATTAAAGGGTTAAGGTTAGATTGCAACATGATAGGTATCTCTGGTCCTTCTCTCAGGGCTAATTAAAGGGTTAAGGTTAGATTGCAACATGATAGGCATCTCTGGTGTTTCTCTCGGGGCTAATTAAAGGGTTAAGGTTAGATTACAACATGATAGGCATCTCTGGTGTTTCTCTCGGGGCTAATTAAAGGGTTAGGGTTAGATTGCAACATGATAGGTATCTCTGGTGCTTCTCTCAGGGCTAATTAAAGGGTTAAGGTTAGATTACAACATGATAGGTATCTCTGGTCCTTCTCTCAGGGCTAATTAAAGGGTTAAGGTTAGGGTTAGATTACAACATGATAGGCATCTCTGGTGTTTCTCTCGGGGCTAATTAAAGGGTTAAGGTTAGATTACAACATGATAGGCATCTCTGGTGTTTCTCTCGGGGCTAATTAAAGGGTTAGGGTTAGATTGCAACATGATAGGCATCTCTGGTGTTTCTCTCGGGGCTAATTAAAGGGTTAAGGTTAGATTGCAACATGACAGGTATCTCTGGTGCTTCTCTCAGGGCTAATTAAAGGGTTAAGGTTAGATTGCAACATGATAGGTATCTCTGGTGCTTCTCTCGGGGCTAATTAAAGTCCAGCAATCAAACCCTCGAGAGCTGAGCGGACTGGACTTTTATTGTTCCACTCCGACAGCACTGGATTAAAACATATTTCAATGTGCTTTCTTCTCTATATAGTCAGACATCCTCACACACAGAGAGAGAGAGAATCGACACACACAGAGAGAGAGAGAATCGACACACACAGAGAGAGAGAGAATCGACACACACAGAGAGAGAGAGAATCGACACACACAGAGAGAGAGAGAATCGACACACACAGAGAGAGAGAGAATCGACACACACAGAGAGAGAGAGAATCGACACACACAGAGAGAGAGAGAATCGACACACACAGAGAGAGAGAGAATCGACACACACAGAGAGAGAGAGAATCGACACACACAGAGAGAGAGAGAATCGACACACACAGAGAGAGAGAGAATCGACACACACAGAGAGAGAGAGAATCGACACACACAGAGAGAGAGAGAATCGACACACACAGAGAGAGAGAGAATCGACACACACAGAGAGAGAGAGAATCGACACACACAGAGAGAGAGAGAATCGACACACACAGAGAGAGAGAGAGAATCGACACACACAGAGAGAGAGAGAATCGACACACACAGAGAGAGAGAGAATCGACACACACAGAGAGAGAGAGAATCGACACACACAGAGAGAGAGAGAATCGACACACACAGAGAGAGAGAGAATCGACACACACAGAGAGAGAGAGAATCGACACACAGAGAGAGAGAGAATCGACACACAGAGAGAGAGAGAATCGACACACAGAGAGAGAGAGAGAATCGACACACAGAGAGAGAGAGAGAATCGACACACAGAGAGAGAGAATCGACACACAGAGAGAGAGAATCGACACACAGAGAGAGAGAATCGACACACAGAGAGAGAGAATCGACACACAGTAACACGTGTTAATGTGTTCCGAGAGCCGATCTGTTATCCAACTATTTGTTTTATAGCCCGGCTAGATGTGAAAATCTAAAGTACTCTAAAGTTTTACACAGTATCTGTTCAACATCTTTCTGCTTTCATTAATAAAATAACGATAAAAAAGACTTGCAGATGTTTATTTCAACGACAACTCAGCTATATTTTAGTTGCATTTCCCCCCAGCTCCACGACCACGGGTAAAACCTTGCTGAGATGATCAATGTATTTGTTGCGTTGTTGTATAGTCAGATTCTTGCTTGTAGGCTTGGCAGAGTTACCGATTAATTTTTCACAATAAAGTAGGCTAATGAAGGCAACAAATTGATGCTTACTGGAACACCCAAAGTCATCCAATTGGTATAATAGGATTTGAAGCAATAGCATTTAACTAGCACACACAGACATGGACATGACCACCCTCCACACACGCCTCCCCAACCCACACACCATCCTCTCTCTCCACACACCCCCCACACACGCCTCCCCAACCCACACACCATCCTCTCTCTCCACACACCCCCCACACACGCCTCCCCAACCCACACTCCATCCTCTCTCTCCACACACCCCCCACACACGCCTCCCCAACCCACACACCATCCTCTCTCTCCACACACCCCCCACACACGCCTCCCCAACCCACACACCATCCTCTCTCTCCACACCCCCCCACACACGCCTCCCCAACCCACACACCATCCTCTCTCCACACCCCCCCCACACACGCCTCCCCAACCCACACACCATCCTCTCTCCACACACGCCTCCCCAACCCACACACCATCCTCTCTCCACACACGCCTCCCCAACCCACACACCATCCTCTCTCCACACACGCCTCCCCAACCCACACACCATCTTCTCTCCACACTCGCCTCCCCAACCCACACACCCTCCTCTCTCCACACACGCCTCCCCAACCCACACACCATCCTCTCTCCACACACCCCCCACACACGCCTCCCCAACCCACACACCATCCTCTCTCCACACACCCCCCACACACGCCTCCCCAACCCACACACCATCCTCTCTCTCCACACACCCCCCACACACGCCTCCCCAACCCACACACCATCCTCTCTCTCCACACACCCCCCACACACGCCTCCCCAACCCACACACCATCCTCTCTCCACACACCCCCCACACACGCCTCCCCAACCCACATTCCATCCTCTCTCCACACACGCCTCCCCAACCCACACACCATCCTCTCTCTCCACACACCCCCCACACACGCCTCCCCAACCCACACCATCCTCTCTCCACACACCCCCCACACATGCCTCCCCAACCCACACACCATCCTCTCTCCACACCCCCCACACACGCCTCCCCAACCCACATTCCATCCTCTCTCCACACACTCCTCCCCAACCCACACACCATCCTCTCTCTCCACACACCCCCCACACACGCCTCCCCAACCCACACACCATCCTCTCTCTCCACACACCCCCCACACACGCCTCCCCAACCCACACACCATCCTCTCTCCACACACCCCCCACACACGCCTCCCCAACCCACACACCATCCTCTCTCTCCACACACCCCCCACACACACCTCCCCAACCCACACACCATCCTCTCTCCACACACCCCCCAAACACGCCTCCCCAACCCACATACCATCCTCTCTCCACACACGCCTCCCCAACCCACACACCATCCTCTCCACACCCCCCCCACACACGCCTCCCCAACCCACACACCATCCTCTCTCCACACACGCCTCCCCAACCCACACACCATCCTCTCTCCACACACGCCTCCCCAACCCACACACCATCCTCTCTCCACACACGCCTCCCCAACCCACACACCATCCTCTCTCCACACACGCCTCCCCAAACCACACACCATCCTCTCTCCACACACGCCTCCCCAACCCACACACCATCCTCTCTCCACACACGCCTCCCCAACCCACACACCATCCTCTCTCCACACACGCCTCCCCAACCCACACACCATCCTCTCTCCACACACGCCTCCCCAACCCACACACCATCCTCTCTCTCCACACACCCCCCACACACGCCTCCCCAACCCACACCATCCTCTCTCCACACACCCCCCACACACGCCTCCCCAACCCACACACCATCCTCTCTCCACACACCCCCCACACACGCCTCCCCAACCCACACACCATCCTCTCTCTCCACACCCCCCCACACACGCCTCCCCAACCCACACACCATCCTCTCTCCACACACCCCCCACACACGCCTCCCCAACCCACACCATCCTCTCTCCACACGCCTCCCCAACCCACACACCATCCTGTCTCTCCACACACCCCCCACACACGCCTCCCCAACCCACACACCATCCTCTCTCCACACACCCCCCACACACGCCTCCCCAACCCACATTCCATCCTCTCTCCACACACGCCTCCCCAACCCACACACCATCCTCTCTCCACACACCCCCCACACATGCCTCCCCAACCCACACACCATCCTCTCTCCACACACCCCCCACACACGCCTCCCCAACCCACACTCCATCCTCTCTCTCCACACACCCCCCACACACGCCTCCCCAACCCACACCATCCTCTCTCCACACACACGCCTCCCCAACCCACACACCATTCTCTCTCTCCACACACCCCCCACACACGCCTCCCCAACCCACACACCATTCTCTCTCTCCACACACCCCCCACACACGCCTCCCCAACCCACACACCATTCTCTCTCTCCACACACCCCCCACACACGCCTCCCCAACCCACACACCATCCTCTCTCTCCACACACCCCCCACACACGCCTCCCCAACCCACACACCATCCTCTCTCTCCACACACCCCCCACACACGCCTCCCCAACCCACACACCATCCTCTCTCTCCACACGCCTCCCCAACCCACACACCATCCTCTCTCCACACACCCCCCACACACGCCTCCCCAACCCACACACCATCCTCTCTCTCCTCTTCCCCCCTCCCTTCCTCATTCTTTCTCTTCTTTCCATATCTACTGAGCTGTATGTGGGTTGTTGTTGGGCTGGGGGGCGGGGGGGCGGCTCAATGTTTATCAGTGCTTTGGTTCCTACTCTCTGAGCCATGCAAATAATTGTGTTGTTGACTGTTGTCACATGCATTTTTCATCCAGCCACAGGAGCTCGACTAGCGAGCCAAAACTTCCCCCTTTTTCCTTTACTTCCCCTTCCTCCCCCTCTTCCTCTCCCATCTTACGCCTCTCGCTCCCTCCTTCCATTCCTCTCTTCTCCACTCTCTCCCTCAGTCGTTCCCTCCTTCCATTCCTCTCTTCTCCACTCTCTCCCTCAGTCGTTCCCTCCTTCCATTCCTCCCTTCTCCACTCTCTCCCTCAGTCGTGCCCTCCTTCCATTCCTCCCTTCTCCACTCTCTCCCTCAGTCATTCCCTACCTCCATTCCTCCCTTCTCCCTCAGTCATTCCCTCCTTCCATTCCTCCCTTCCACTCTCTCCCTCAGTCGTTCCCTCCCTCCATTCCTCCCTTCTCCACTCTCTCCCTCAGTCGTTCCCTCCTTCCATTCCTCCCTTCCTCAGTCGTTCCCTCCTTCCATTCCTCCCTTCTCTGCTCTCTCCATCCTCTCTCCCTCAGTCGTTCCCTCCTTCCATTCCTCCCTTCTCTGCTCTCTCCATCCTCCCTTCCTCAGTCGTTCCCTCCTTCCATTCCTCCCTTCTCTGCTCTCTCCATCCTCTCTCCCTCAGTCGTTCCCTCCTTCCATTCCTCCCTTCTCTGCTCTCTCCATCCTCCCTTCCTCAGTCGTTCCCTCCTTCCATTCCTCCCTTCTCTGCTCTCTCCATCCTCTCTCCCTCAGTCGTTCCCTCCTTCCATTCCTCCCTTCTCTGCTCTCTCCATCCTCTCTCCCTCAGTCGTTCCCTCCTTCCATTCCTCCCTTCTCTGCTCTCTCCATCCTCTCTTCCTCAGTCGTTCCCTCCTTCCATTCCTCCCTTCTCTGCTCTCTCCATCCTCTCTTCCTCAGTCGTTCCCTCCTTCCATTCCTCCCTTCTCTGCTCTCTCCATCCTCCCTTCCTCAGTCGTTCCCTCCTTCCATTCCTCCCTTCTCTGCTCTCTCCATCCTCTCTCCCTCAGTCGTCCCCTCCTTCCATTCCTCCCTTCTCTGCTCTCTCCATCCTCCCTTCCTCAGTCGTTCCCTCCTTCCATTCCTCCCTTCTCTGCTCTCTCCATCCTCTCTCCCTCAGTCGTTCTCCTTCCATTCCTCCCTTCTCCGCTCTCTCCATCCTCTCTCCCTCAGTCGTTCCCTCCTTCCATTCCTCCCTTCTCTGCTCTCTCCCTCAGTCGTTCCCTCCTTCCATTCCTCCCTTCTCTGCTCTCTCCATCCTCCCTCCCACAGTCGTTCGCTCCTTCCCTTCCTCACACATAGCTATCTGTCCTTTTCAGCCCCTATCATTGGATGGGATTGATTCTGTCTCCGTCAATGGATTTCTCTGTCAAGGTGAAGCTGCACTTTAATCATGGTGCATCTTAAATATTTTATCAGTCAGAGTTCATCACGGGGTTGGATAGCATATTGAGGGAAGGAAGGGTTGATTTGAGAGGGATGGAATGAGACATTTATTTTTATCTCTCAATGGGAATACTGGGAATACATATCCACTTTTGTGTTTGTTGGAAGGATAGTGCTACTTTCTCTGTCTTACAGTCACGCATGTAAACACCCCCACACACGCTTCCTATCCTGTAAAGAGTACCTGGAGACATTTAATAGAAGAATTTCATGTGCGTCTGTGGGCATTTAAGGGGGCATGCTTGTTCCAAAAATAGACTTGAATGTATTAAAGGCCATTGTTGGGAACTTTCTTCAGCACTGCCTCCAGTCCTAGGGGTTCTAGTGTCTGAATGTGGATTGGTGATGTTATTGCCCATAATGCCATAGAAAAGACTGCTTTGAACTCAGGCCTGATGACTCCCTCTACTCGGGGTAAATTGCTTATATAACAAACACTGTCTACTGTATCACCAAATTGTATATTTTCTACACTAGTTGAGGCAGGTTGAAATCTGCTAATGAAATAGTTTTGGGACATTGTGTAGCTACGTATCCCGGTTCCCTCCCTGAAGATAACTTCATTTCCAGAATTGGCTAGACTGAAGAACATGAATAGACAGCACTAATAATGTCATAATTTGCATCCTAACTATGTAACAGCATAAACATGCAGAGGAAGAGAGAGACTGTGACAGATATAGTGGATGAGAGAGAGAGAGAGAGAGATCAGACTTGCAGCATCGGTCTGTGTCTGCATCCTCACTGGCAATGAGTCATCACTTTTTTTCCTATTTTTCTCTCCCACACTCTCTGTCTCTGCTCTGGTTGCTGGGAGCTGTGTCTTCATATGACCTCTAATACAAGTTCTTGCATTTGGGGTGGAGAGGTAAACTCGGAGACCTTCCCTCTGCACCTGTTGTAGTTGAGGAGCATTAGTAATAATATTAGACCTGTTGTAGCTGAGGAGCATTAGTCAGACCATTAGACCTGTTGTAGCTGAGAAGCTTTAGTAAGACCATTAGACCTGTTGTAGCTGAGGAGCATTAGTAAGACCATTAGACCTGTTGTAGCTGAGGAGCATTAGTAAGACCATTAGACCTGTTGTAGCTGAGGAGCATTAGTCAGACCATTAGACCTGTTGTAGTTGAGGAGCATTAGTCAGACCATTAGACCTGTTGTAGCTGAGGAGCATTAGTCAGACCATTAGACCTGTTGTAGCTGAGGAGCATTAGGTAAGACTACAGTATGTTCAACATGTGTATACTAGACTACAGAACACAGGCCACAATTCATCAAGTGGGTGGATATCTCTCCAATCGTGCAGGGAATGAAGGAGTACCCCCCTTTGTTTTCTCACACCCACCCACAACGTGTACCCCCCAAAACACATATGCCTTCTCCTCCAACACGTACCCCCTCAACGCCCCCCCCCCCCTCGTTTATACACAGCGTGCTCTACACGCATGGAAGATCAATGATTTATACATTAATTGATGTTTTGTCGGGAGCACACAATCATAGGCCTTTCCTAAGCTCCGCTAGGTCACAAAGACTGTCGTTCCCTGCCTTAAAATTGCCACCTGTGGTAGAAATAATGAGTTTTCTCAAGTGTGACACCTACAGTGTGGTATTCCAAGCTCCCCGGAGAGGCACAACATACGGAAAAAAGAAGCAGGGTAAAATTGAGCGAGAATGCTCACCTCGTCAACACCATTGTGTGTTGTCAAATGAAAAGAGCAGTGAGGAGAAATGCTTTATTACCTGGTAGCACCTTGATCAGTGGAGTGTTGAGGATGGGTTGTGTGTGTGCGTGCGTGCGTGAACTGAAGAGATCGCTATCTATCCGTCTCCCCGAATATGATTAATAACACTGCTTGTATATGCAGTTAAAAGCTATACGGCATTGGGGCATTTGCCACTGCGACTGCAAATGCAATGCCTGTAGAATAATGAGGTGGAAACGGGCGACAATGCCTCCTGAGTCATTGCTGTGAAACTACGTACTCCGCAACCGTCGTGAATGGGTAAAACTGACAGGTTTTTTCTCCACCCGACTCTTAGTCTTCGAGCGACTGTAATAAGATTCCCAAGAGATTAGGTGATAAAGTGAAACCAGGTGAAATGCTCTTTCCTCACCTCTTCTCGCTCCTCCTCTTGGGACTTATTGAAAAGCATTAGGCCATCAAAATCAGGTTATTCCAGAGTCGAAAAGTGTTTTAAGAGTTTTCAACATAATCCCCCGTGTGAGCAGTCGGCGACGGTAACAAGCCTCTTAAAGTGTGTCAACATTTGTGTGTGAACCATTTATAACAAAAAACGAGTTATCAAATCAAATTGAATCACATTTTATTGGTCACATACACATATTTAGCAGGTGTTATTGCGGGTGTACCGAAAGGCTTGTGTTCCTAGCTCAACAGTGCAGTAGTAGCTAAAAACAATTCACAACAACACACACACATCTTAAAGTAAAATAATGGAATTAAGAAATATATAAATATTAGATTGAGAAATGTCAGAGTGGCACTGACTAACATACAGTAGAATAGAATACAGTATATACATATGAGATGAGTAAAGCAGTATGTAAACATTATTAAAGTGACTAGTGTTCCATTATTAAAGTGGCCAGCGATTCTATGCATATAGGGCAGCAGCCTCTAAGGTGCAGGGTTGCATAACCGGGTGGAAGCCGGCTAGTGATGGCTATTTAACAGTCTGATGGCCTTGAGATAGAAGCTGTCTCTCGGTCCCAGCTTTGATGCACCTGTACTGACCTCGCCTTCAGGATGATAGCGGGGTGAACAAGCAGTGACTCGGGTGGTTGTTGTCCTTGATGATCTTTTTGGCCTTCCTATGATATCGGGTGCTGTAGGTGTCCTGGAGGGCAGGTAGTTTGCCCCCGGTAATGAGTTGGGCAGAGCGCACCACCCCCAGGTCACCACCCTCAGGTCACCACCCTCAGGTCACCACCCCCAGGTCACCACCCTCAGGTCACCACCCTCAGGTCACCACCCTCAGGTCACCACCCCCAGGTCACCACCCCCAGGTCACCACCCTCAGGTCACCACCCTCAGGTCACCACCCTCAGGTCACCACCCTCAGGTCACCACCCCCAGGTCATCAGAGGGTAAAAAGAGTTCTGAGTAGTAGATGTTGTTCAATTTTGCTCATTTACCAGAGTTGTTTCTCTGTGTTATTTGTCAACTTCACTGTAATTAAAATCAGTATTTGCTTCAATATGAGACGGGAACCTTGAAAACAGAACTGTAGGTTGATGATTACGGAGTGAGACACAAACAAACAAGTTGAATGCCAAGGCTCATGAGGGGGAGAAGGACTTATCCATTCCATCTATTCCAGTCCAGTGAGGTAAAACGTTTCATTAAGGATACCCTTAACAAAGGGCAAATGAACTCAATTACACATTCAAGGAAGTTGATCAACAATCGTGGAAGTTGAAGTTAATCCTCAATATTGTCCTTTATTAGCTTTAGGGTTGGCTGGGTTTTTTAATCAGACTTCGCTAAACGAATTCACCATGGCGTTTGTTATTATTGGAAAACTCACCTTGAGTGTAGCCAGGAATGAATAGTTCTGAACATTCTGATGCATCTGTTGGCATCAAGACGACAAATGTAGCAGTAAATTATTGTAGGTACATTGGCTCTTTGAGTGTGAAACTCACAGCTCAGACCGCCTTACAAAATACTGTAGAACTCAACCACTCTTGATGATGGATTAGGCATGTTTTTCTTTTGTAGTTTAAAGAGAGAGTTACTCTACATTATACCAAGTAATGCGCAGGTTAGGTAACCAACCACCACTAATTTCACATGGGTCGCAAAAAGAACGAATCTCCTGCCTGGGATTCCGACTGTGCCTCTTAACGAGTGACACCTCCATCAGCCCTACATCTACTGAAGATACTGTGGACTCAATTAAGACAAGTGTGACTCCCTCCAAATCCTCGGCAAGGCTGGGGGGCTTAAAGCAGCAGAGGTGGGTTACAATGTGTCATATTCAGAGGTTGTCCCTAAGGGCCAAGCTGAGCCCTCCGAGCTGACATAAGTACACTCCTGGATCATAGGAGTTTTCCAGTAGAATCGGAGAAATCATGTCGTGCCTTGTGTACAGTATGGAGTATAATCTCCCGTGGGCAGATTCTGTATGCAGCCTGAAGAATCTGCCGGGACTGAATGGGATGTGTGCGATAACAAGCAGCAGTAGTTCCGGTCTTTGGGTTTTTGTCACTGGTTACATTGACGTATCTTCTCCTTGAGTGCTTCACGTGTCCCCCCACACAGATCGGAAAGGGGCTGTGGCTGAAAGTTTCCTTGTACAAGGGTTGAGACTTTTTGCCAGAACTCTCAATTTCTAACATGTAGGTGACCAAATTACACAACATTTGAACAGAAATGATATCAAGTATAATACACTCTTGGAACTTACAAGTGTTTCAATGCAAACATGCTTTGCCCTGTGTACAGTGGCACAATCAGGTGTGTAGTGCTAGGGCAAAAACAAACATGTGCACCCCTTTGGGTCCCCAGGACCAGGATTGAGAACCAGTGAGATACTGTAAAGCAAATGCCTGTCAGACTGTTGGGTTGAAACAAAACATTGCCCAATACAACTGAGGACTTTTCTAACAGAGTGCAGGTCTCTACTATATCTTTCATTCATAACTTTCCTTTTTGTACCCTGCAGTATCAACCGGAACACACCTATTCTCAGAGCCACAGAGGCTCCAACAAGGGTTTCTTGGTTACTAAAGGGCCTCATAAAGAGTGTAAAAAGGCTGTTGGCGTGTTCTTTAAATAACCTGGGCCAGAGCATTATGAGCATTATGGCTATTCACAGTAATGGCCTGATCACAGAGTCCACCAGACGCATTTCCTGCACAGCCTTTTGAATCCAATTGACAAAAAAGGGCCTATTCAGTTGTATTTTTTCTGAATCTTAACAACTCTGCTCTCTCCCCGTTCTGGTAAGCATGTCTTAGGCCACATTTAAAGCTCGAATCCTTAAGTGAAATAAGTTCTTAGTGCACATTTAAAGCTAAATTCCTTAATTGAAGCAATAACGAAACCGTCAACTCGCCTCTGTTTCTGTAAAAAGCTTAGGGATGTGCCTGGAGAAATGTAACCACCCTCAAAATGTATAGACAGAGCTATGGATGCAAGGACTGATACCATGCTGTTACAGTTTTAACCATGTTTTGAGGCTATGCAGCCCTCAAACTCAACTCTGGACCTCGAAGGCAGTTCCATTGTGTTTTGTCGTTGTTCCCCTCTAATCAGGGACTGATTTGGACGTGGGACACCAGATGGGCACAATTAATTATCAGGTAGAACAGAAATCCAGCAGGTTCTGGACCTCGTAGGGTAAGAGAAAATCCTTTCTATGTAGTGTTTGTTTACATTTACATTGTTGACAAACATTGGAGTAAAACAAGCTTATATTCTGGGTTTTGATAAGGTATGACAGTTGAACTAAGCTCATGAGGCATGTATAAGTTATATTCTTCAAGAATCAATGGGTATATACAGTATCATTCATTTATAAGTCCAAAAAAAATGATGTAGCAACTAAGTATTCTAGCTTTAAAGGAGAGCAAATAGGCAAACCCTCAGTATTGACTGGAAGCTGCTCCTGTATGACGCTGTATGTATCAGTCTCTGCTGTGTTTTCCATAAACAATAACTGTTTTAGATATGGCGTGAGGCAATATTTTTTTTATCGTTTTGACGGTTAGTTAAGGTGAAGTAAAAAATGGGCTGAGTGCTTGTGGGAATATTTCATCAACACAGCATAGGCTACAACGTTGAATCACAGCCAGGAATTCAACTCACATAACCCCCCCCTTTCTCTTCCCGCTGGGCGGGAGCGAGGCATGCTGGGAGGAATCTATTTGCATGGTGTTTCTGTACGCCTCATTATGTTTCAAAGGCGATCAACGCCAACACACTGGAAAGAACACAAGCTCTGCTGAGGCGTAGTTAGAGCCCAGGGTGTCACACTGTCCTGTATTCACAAAGAGTCTCCCTGTCTTATTCATTAGGATCCAAACCACAAAACGGATCCTAAATTAGCACTCCTACTCTAGGACACTGTGAACACGGGCCATTGTACCAGGGCAATGGATTCTGAGAATATTTGATGGTTGATAATTATTCAAGTTGCGTCTCTAATTCATGATTAATTTCTCTTTATCTTCATTTTCTAGACAGGTAGTCCTAGTGAGATGTAATATCTCTTATGGGAGAGACCAGTTTACTGTGCAGAATGGAAGTGTCATATGAAATGGGGATCAAGGGGGGTGAACTCTGACAGCTGATAAGGACACTTGGATTTTAAAGAGGCACTTCCTGGGTTTGTTTGCCTTTGTGTGTGTTTGTGTGTGTGCTACCTCCAACACTGTTGACCAGAGGCTACATAAACCTGGCCCCAGTGTCAGACCATCTGTTAGCATTAGCATTCACCATGCAGAACTACTGAGCGTACCCTCCAATACTGACCATCTGTTAGCATTAGCATTAGCATTCACCATGCAGAACTACTGAGCGTACCCTCCAATACTGACCATCTGTTAGCATTAGCATTCACCATGCAGAACTACTGAGCGTACCCTCCAATACTGACCATCTGAAACAGTCGAAATGTCAGCACGAGTGCATGAAAGTAACCCTCGCTAATGAAGCGAGAGAGAGGGCGAGAGAAAGAGTGAGATAATCGAACCACATGCCAGCCAATGCCAGCACTCAGTCGACTCACTAATCTGGATGAAAACGTGTAGCAGTCAGTGATTTGTCAGCTTCAGAACGGGACAAACAGAAGGCTGCAGCATAGAGCTGCTGTGTTGTGTGGATGTCTGCCTGGGTGTCTGTCTTCCTGTCTGTCTGTCTCTGTGTATTGTTCCCCGGGAGCAGACTTCCTGACCGCGGTCTTCTTCTCTCAGCAGACTCCCTGCCAGACCCCCTGCGCCAGGCAGACTTGAGCTGGTGAGTTGGCACATCCCGAGTGAAGCCATGCCAGGCATTTGTATACACACACACTCGCGGGCAAGCACAGATGCACATGTGAACACGCGCGCCTGAACATGCAAAAACAAAATGCACACATACATACACACTCTTCCAACCCTGTCTGTCAGTGTGTGTGTACATCAGTATCTGTGTGTGTACATCAGTATCAGTGTGTGTGTACATCAGTATCAGTATGTGTGTATCAGTATATGTGTGTGTGTGTACATCAGTATTGGTATCTGTGTGTGTGTGTGTGTGTGTGTGTACATCAGTATTGGTATCTGTGTGTGTGTGTGTGTGTGTGTGTGTGTGTGTGCACATCAGTATCGGTATCTGTGTGTGTACATCAGTATCAGTGTCTGTCAGTGTGTGTACATCAGTATCTGTGTGTGTACATCAGAATCAGTATCTGTCAGTGTGTGTGTGTATCAGTAGCTGTGTGTGTACATCAGTATCTGTGTCTGTCAGTGTGTGTGTACATCAGTATAAGTATCTGTGTGTGTACATCAGTATAAGTCTGTGTGTACATCAGTATCAGTATCTCTATGTGTGTATCAGTATGTGTGTGTACATCAGTATCAGTATCTCTGTGTGTGTATCAGTATGTGTGTGTACATCAGTATCAGTATCTGTGTGTGTACATCAGTATCTGTGTGTCAGTGTGTGTGTACATCAGTATCTGTGTCTGTCAGTGTGTGTGTACATCAGTATAAGTATCTGTGTGTGTACATCAGTATAAGTCTGTGTGTACATCAGTATCAGTATCTCTGTGTGTGTATCAGTATGTGTGTGTCAGTGTGTGTGTACATCAGTATCTGTGTCTGTCAGTGTGTGTGTACATCAGTATAAGTATCTGTGTGTGTACATCAGTATAAGTCTGTGTGTACATCAGTATCAGTATCTCTGTGTGTGTATCAGTATGTGTGTGTACATCAGTATCAGTATCTCTGTGTGTGTATCAGTATGTGTGTGTACATCAGTATCAGTATCTGTGTGTGTACATCAGTATCTGTGTGTCAGTGTGTGTGTACATCAGTATCTGTGTCTGTCAGTGTGTGTGTGTGTGTGTACATCAGTATCGGTATCTGTGTGTGTACATCAGTATCAGTGTGTGTGTATCAGTATCAGTATCTGTGTCAGTGTGTGTGTGTACATCAGTATCTGTGTGTCAGTGTGTGTATCAGTATGTGTGTGTACATCAGTATCAGTATCTCTGTGTGTGTATCAGTTTGTGTGTGTACATCAGTATCAGTATCTGTGTGTGTACATCAGTATCTGTGTGTCAGTGTGTGTGTACATCAGTATCTGTGTCTGTCAGTGTGTGTGTGTGTGTGTACATCAGTATCGGTATCTGTGTGTGTACATCAGTATCAGTGTGTGTGTATCAGTATCAGTATCTGTGTCAGTGTGTGTGTGTACATCAGTATCTGTGTGTCAGTGTGTGTGTACATCAGTATCGGTATCTGTGTGTGTACATCAGTATCTGTGTGTGTCAGTGTGTGTACATCAGTATCAGTGTGTGTACATCAGTATCAGTGTGTGTGTACATCAGTATCAGTATATGTGTGTGTCAGTGTGTGTGTGTGTGTGTACATCAATATCAGTATCTGTGTGTGTACATCAGTATCAGTATCTCTGTGTGTGTGTGTGTACATCAGTATCGGTATCTGTGTGTGTACATCAGTATCTGTGTGTGTGTACATCAGTATCAGTATCTGTGTGTGTCAGTGTGTGTGTGTACATCAGTATCAGTATCTGTGTGTGTACATCAGTATCTGTGTGTGTACATCAGTATCAGTATCTGTGTGTGTGTGTGTGTACATCAGTATCGGTATCTGTGTGTGTACATCAGTATCTGTGTGTGTGTACATCAGTATCAGTGTGTGTGTACATCAGTATCAGTGTGTGTCAGTGTGTGTGTGTACATCAGTATCAGTATCTGTGTGTGTACATCAGTATCTGTGTGTGTACATCAGTATCAGTATCTGTGTGTGTGTGTGTGTACATCAGTATCTGTGTGTCAGTGTGTGTGTACATCAGTATCGGTATCTGTGTGTGTACATCAGTATCTGTGTGTGTACATCAGTATCAGTGTGTGTACATCAGTATCAGTGTGTGTACATCAGTATCAGTGTGTGTGTACATCAGTATCAGTGTATGTGTGTGTCAGTGTGTGTGTACATCAGTATCAGTATCTGTGTGTGTACATCAGTATCTGTGTGTGTACATCAGTATCTGTGTGTCAGTGTGTGTGTACATCAGTATCTGTGTCTGTCAGTGTGTGTGTACATCAGTATAAGTATCTGTGTGTGTACATCAGTATAAGTCTGTGTGTACATCAGTATCAGTATCTCTGTGTGTGTATCAGTATGTGTGTGTCAGTGTGTGTGTACATCAGTATCTGTGTCTGTCAGTGTGTGTGTACATCAGTATAAGTATCTGTGTGTGTACATCAGTATAAGTCTGTGTGTACATCAGTATCAGTATCTCTGTGTGTGTATCAGTATGTGTGTGTACATCAGTATCAGTATCTCTGTGTGTGTATCAGTATGTGTGTGTACATCAGTATCAGTATCTGTGTGTGTACATCAGTATCTGTGTGTCAGTGTGTGTGTACATCAGTATCTGTGTCTGTCAGTGTGTGTGTGTGTGTGTACATCAGTATCGGTATCTGTGTGTGTACATCAGTATCAGTGTGTGTGTATCAGTATCAGTATCTGTGTCAGTGTGTGTGTGTACATCAGTATCTGTGTGTCAGTGTGTGTATCAGTTTGTGTGTGTACATCAGTATCAGTATCTGTGTGTGTACATCAGTATCTGTGTGTCAGTGTGTGTGTACATCAGTATCTGTGTGTCAGTGTGTGTGTACATCAGTATCAGTATCTCTATGTGTGTATCAGTATGTGTGTGTACATCAGTATCAGTATCTCTGTGTGTGTATCAGTATGTGTGTGTACATCAGTATCAGTATCTGTGTGTGTACATCAGTATCTGTGTGTGTGTACATCAGTATCAGTATCTGTGTGTGTCAGTGTGTGTGTGTACATCAGTATCAGTATCTGTGTGTGTACATCAGTATCTGTGTGTGTACATCAGTATCAGTATCTGTGTGTGTGTGTGTGTACATCAGTATCGGTATCTGTGTGTGTACATCAGTATCTGTGTGTGTGTACATCAGTATCAGTGTGTGTGTACATCAGTATCAGTGTGTGTCAGTGTGTGTGTGTACATCAGTATCAGTATCTGTGTGTGTACATCAGTATCTGTGTGTGTACATCAGTATCAGTATCTGTGTGTGTGTGTGTGTGTGTACATCAGTATCTGTGTGTCAGTGTGTGTGTACATCAGTATCGGTATCTGTGTGTGTACATCAGTATCTGTGTGTGTACATCAGTATCAGTGTGTGTACATCAGTATCAGTGTGTGTGTACATCAGTATCAGTATATGTGTGTGTCAGTGTGTGTGTACATCAGTATCAGTATCTGTGTGTGTACATCAGTATCTGTGTGTGTACATCAGTATCAGTATCTGTGTGTGTGTGTGTGTACATCAGTATCGGTATCTGTGTGTGTACATCAGTATCTGTGTGTGTGTACATCAGTATCAGTATCTGTGTGTGTCAGTGTGTGTGTGTGTGTGTACATCAGTATCAGTGTGTGTACATCAGTATCTGTGTGTGTGTGTGTGTAAATCAGTATCAGTATCTGTGTGTGTACATCAGTATCTGTGTGTGTACATCAGTATCAGTATCTGTGTGTGTACATCAGTATCTGTGTGTGTACATCAGTATCTGTGTGTGTACATCAGTATCTCTGTGTGTACATCAGTATCTGTGTGTGTACATCAGTATCTGTGTGTGTGTGTGTGTGCATCAGTATCGGTATCTGTGTGTGTACATCAGTATCTGTGTGTGTCAGTGTGTACATCAGTATCTGTGTGTGTGTGTGTGTGTACATCAGTATCGGTATCTGTGTGTGTACATCAGTATCTGTGCGTGTCAGTGTGTGTACATCAGTATCAGTATCTGTGTGTGTGTGTGTACATCAGTATCAGTATCTGTGTGTGTACATCAGTATCAGTATCTGTGTGTGTCAGTGTGTGTGTGTGTGTACATCAGTATCTGTGTGTGAACATCAGTATCTGTGTGTGTGTGTCAGTGTGTGTGAGTACATCAGTATCTGTGTGTCAGTGTGTATGTACATCACTATCAGTATCTGTGTGTGTACATCAGTATCTGTGTGTGTCAGTGTGTGTGTGCATCAGTATCTGTGTGTGTCAGTGTGTGTGTGTGTACATCAGTATCAGTGTGTGTACATCAGTATCAGTATCTGTGTGTGTGTGTGTGTACATCAGTATCTGTATCTGTCTGTCAGTGTGTACATCAGTATCTGTGTCTGTCAGTGTGTGTATGTACATCAGTATCAGTGTGGGTCTTCAGTCTCCAGTATGCCGACGGTGAGTCTCGTCGCCCTCCCATGTGTGTGGCTGATGGGAACTCTGATTCCCCGGCGGCTGCACCAGCACTGTGCCTCCTGAGCTGACGAGTGACACTGATGAATCAGATTATCTCTCTCCTTCCCCCATCCCTCTCTCCGTCTCTCGCAGGAGGCCTGACCTTTCCAAATAAAACTCACCTCCTTTGCTGACTCCTTGCCTACAAAGCCCTTACAGCAACGCTGCACCCTCCCTCCCCTCACAAAGCCCTTACAGCAACACTTCACACTCCCTCCCCTCACAAAGCCCTTACAGCAACACTTCACACTCCCTCCCCTCACAAAGCCCTTACAGCAACACTTCACACTCCCTCCCCTCACAAAGCCCTTACAGCAACACTTCACACTCCCTCCCCTCACAAATCCCTTACAACAACGCTGTACTCTCCCTCCCCTCACAACAACGCTTCACGCTCCCTCACAACAACACTGTACTCTCCCTCCCCTCACAACGACGCTGTACACTCCCTCCCCTCACAAAGCCCTCACAACACTGTACTCTCCCTCCCCTCACAAAGCCCTCACAACGACGCTGTACTCTCCCTCCCCTCACAACGACGCTGTACACTCCCTCCCCTCACAAAGCCCTCACAACACTGTACTCTCCCTCCCCTCACAACGACGCTGTACACTCCCTCCCCTCACAAAGCCCTCACAACACTGTACTCTCCCTCCCCTCACAACGACGCTGTACTCTCCCTCCCCTCACAACGACGCTGTACTCTCCCTCCCCTCACAAAGCCCTCACAACAACACTGTACTCTCCCTCCCCTCACAACGACGCTGTACTCTCCCTCCCCTCACAACGACGCTGTACTCTCCCTCCCCTCACAACTACGCTGTACTCTCCCTCCCCTCACAACGACGCTGTACTCTCCCTCCCCTCACAAAGCCCTCACAACACTGTACTCTCCCTCCCCTCACAACGACGCTGTACTCTCCCTCCCCTCACAACTACGCTGTACTCTCCCTCCCCTCACAACGACGCTGTACTCTCCCTCCCCTCACAACGACGCTGTACTCTCCCACCCCTCACAACGACGCTGTACTCTCCCTCCCCTCACAACGACGCTGTACTCTCCCTCCCCTCACAACGACGCTGTACTCTCCCTCCCCTCACAACGACGCTGTACACTCCCTCCCCTCACAACGACGCTGTACTCTCCCTCCCCTCACAACTACGCTGTACTCTCCCTCCCCGCACAACAACACTGTACTCTCCCTCCCCTCACAACGACGCTGTACTCTCCCTCCCCTCACAACGACGCTGTACTCTCCCACCCCTCACAACGACGCTGTACTCTCCCTCCCCTCACAACGACGCTGTACTCTCCCTCCCCTCACAACGACGCTGTACTCTCCCTCCCCTCACAACGACGCTGTACACTCCCTCCCCTCACAACGACGCTGTACTCTCCCTCCCCTCACAACTACGCTGTACTCTCCCTCCCCTCACAACAACACTGTACTCTCCCTCCCCTCACAACGACGCTGTACTCTCCCTCCCCTCACAACGACGCTGTACTCTCCCTCCCCTCACAACTACGCTGTACTCTCCCTCCCCTCACAACGACGCTGTACTCTCCCTCCCCTCACAAAGCCCTCACAACACTGTACTCTCCCTCCCCTCACAACGACGCTGTACTCTCCCTCCCCTCACAACTACGCTGTACTCTCCCTCCCCTCACAACGACGCTGTACTCTCCCTCCCCTCACAACGACGCTGTACTCTCCCACCCCTCACAACGACGCTGTACTCTCCCTCCCCTCACAACGACGCTGTACTCTCCCTCCCCTCACAACGACGCTGTACTCTCCCTCCCCTCACAAAGCCCTCACAACACTGTACTCTCCCTCCCCTCACAATGACGCTGTACTCTCCCTCCCCTCACAATGACGCTGTACTCTCCCTCCCCTCACAAAGCCCTCACAACGACGCTGTACTCTCCCTCCCCTCACAACGACGCTGTACTCTCCCTCCCCTCACAACTACGCTGTACTCTCCCTCCCCTCACAAAGCCCTCACAACGACGCTGTACTCTCCCTCCCCTCACAACGACGCTGTACTCTCCCTCCCCTCACAACGACGCTGTACTCTCCCTCCCCTCACAAAGCCCTCACAACGACGCTGCACTCTCCCTCCCCTCACAACGACGCTGTACTCTCCCTCCCCTCACAACTACGCTGTACTCTCCCTCCCCTCAAAACGACGCTGTACTCTCCCTCCCCTCAAAACGACGCTGTACTCTCCCTCCCCTCACAACTACGCTGCACTCTCCCTCCCCTCACAACTACGCTGCACTCTCCCTCCCCTCACAACGACGCTGTACTCTCCCTCCCCTCACAACTACGCTGTACTCTCCCTCCCCTCACAACAACGCTGTACTCTCCCTCCCCTCACAACAACGCTGTACTCTCCCTCCCCTCACAACTACGCTGTACTCTCCCTCACCTCACAAAGCCCTTACTGCAACACTGCATGCTCCTTCCCCTTACAGGGCTTTGTGTGTTCCTAGGATATCAATACAACCCCCTACCTTCTTTCCTGTTTGAGATGTCACTCCTCTCACTCTAACTACTGTTACTGAGGAGTGGATACGGCAGTTATCCCCAACCTTTTTTGAAACGTGGCACACCTTGATGGGATGTACACTTACTGGTAACGACCTCCATCTCATCTGATCCATTCTGCAAACCATATATTTCCTGTGACAATTTTTTAAATAGATTAAATAGGGTTTATTTGAAATATTTTAATAGTTCCTTACTCATGATGGTTCATTTGTGTGTACCCTTTTAAGATCGTCCTGCGACTCTGCACCAGAAAGAAGAAAATGTAGCTAGCTCCGGTAAAATAGGTCTTTAGTTTTGAATGGTTTGGGCTACAGACGAGAGGTCTTCTGCATTGTAAAGGTGTAACCATGCACATAATGCTCTGTTTGTTTCTATGGCAGAGGCTGTGGTATAGTTAAACCCAGATCCATACTGTACCAGAGGCTGTGGTATAGTTAAACCCAGAGTCATACTGTACCAGAGGCTGTGGTATAGTTAAACCCAGAGTCATACTGTACCAGAGGCTGTGGTATAGCTAAGCCCAGAGCCATTCTGTACCAGAGGCTGTGGTATAGCTAAGCCCAGAGCCATTCTGTACCAGAGGCTGTGGTATAGCTAAGCCCAGAGCCATTCTGTACCAGAGGCTGTGGTATAGCTAAGCCCAGAGCCATACTGTACCAGAGGCTGTGGTATAGCTAAGCCCAGAGCCATACTGTACCAGAGGCTGTGGTATAGCTAAGCCCAGAGCCATACTGTACCAGAGGCTGTGGTATAGCTAAGCCCAGAGCCATACTGTACCAGAGGCTGTGGTATAGCTAAGCCCAGAGCCATACTGTACCAGAGGCTGTGCTATAGTTAAGCCCAGAGCCATACTGTACCAGAGGCTGTGGTATAGTTAAGCCCAGATCCACTGTGCTATAGCTAAGCCCAGAGCCATACTGTACCAGAGGCTGTGGTATAGTTAAGCCCAGATCCATACTGTACCAGAGGCTGTGGTATAGTTAAGCCCAGAGCCATACTGTACCAGAGGCTGTGGTATAGCTAAGCCCAGAGCCATACTGTACCAGAGGCTGTGGTATAGTTAAGCCCAGAGCCATACTGTACCAGAGGCTGTGGTATAGTTAAGCCCAGATCCACTGTACCAGAGGCTGTGCTATTGCTAAGCCCAGAGCCATACTGTACCAGAGGCTGTGGTATAGCTAAGCCCAGAGCCATACTGTACCAGAGGCTGTGGTATAGTTAAGCCCAGAGCCATACTGTACCAGAGGCTGTGGTATAGTTAAGCCCAGAGCCATACTGTACCAGAGGCTGTGGTATAGTTAAGCCCAGAGCCATACTGTACCAGAGGCTGTGGTATAGTTAAGCCCAGAGCCATACTGTACCAGAGGCTGTGGTATAGTTAAGCCCAGAGCCATACTGTACCAGAGGCTGTGGTATAGTTAAGCCCAGATCCATACTGTACCAGAGGCTGTGGTATAGTTAAGCCCAGATCCATACTGTACCAGAGGCTGTGGTATAGTTAAGCCCAGATCCATACTGTACCAGAGGCTGTGGTATAGTTAAGCCCAGATCCATACTGTACCAGAGGCTGTGGTATAGTTAAGCCCAGAGCCATACTGTACCAGAGGCTGTGGTATAGTTAAGCCCAGATCCATACTGTACCAGAGGCTGTGGTATAGTTAAGCCCAGATCCATACTGTACCAGAGGCTGTGGTATAGTTAAGCCCAGATCCATGCTGTACCAGAGGCTGTGGTATAGTTAAGCCCAGATCCATACTGTACCAGAGGCTGTGGTATAGTTAAGCCCAGAGCCATACTGTACCAGAGGCTGTGGTATAGTTAAGCCCAGAGCCATACTGTACCAGAGGCTGTGGTATAGTTAAGCCCAGAGCCATACTGTACCAGAGGCTGTGGTATAGTTAAGCCCAGATCCATGCTGTACCAGAGGCTGTGGTATAGTTAAGCCCAGATCCATACTGTACCAGAGGCTGTGGTATAGTTAAGCCCAGAGCCATACTGTACCAGAGGCTGTGGTATAGTTAAGCCCAGAGCCATACTGTACCAGAGGCTATGATATAGTTAAGCCCAGAGCCATACTGTACCAGAGGCTGTGGTATAGTTAAGCCCAGATCCATACTGTACCAGAGGCTGTGGTATAGTTAAGCCCAGATCCATACTGTACCAGAGGCTGTGGTATAGCTAAGCCCAGAGCCATACTGTACCAGAGGCTGTGGTATAGCTAAGCCCAGAGCCATACTGTACCAGAATCTGTGGTATAGTTAAGCCCAGAGCCATACTGTACCAGAGGCTGTGGTATAGTTAAGCCCAGATCCATACTGTACCAGAGGCTGTGGTATAGTTAAGCCCAGATCCATACTGTACCAGAGGCTGTGGTATAGTTAAGCCCAGATCCATACTGTACCAGAGGCTGTGGTATAGTTAAGCCCAGATCCATACTGTACCAGAGGCTGTGGTATAGTTAAGCCCAGAGCCATACTTTATGAAATAAATGACTCTGGCTATGCCTAAGAAGACTTTGCTAATGGTTTTCACAGACAAATTAAAATGATACAAATGAATATGTCCGTGATGCGCTCCCCTCAAATGATACAAATGTAATACCAGCCTGAGCACAGACTTGAAACAATGATACAGATGTAACCATTTAATGTTTAATCTGACCGCCACTAGTGCTGCTAAGTCAAAATGCCATGTGCATTACATCCACAGGCCGTGTTTAGAAGTGAGTGTAAAACAATGTAATAAAGAATAGGAACATTTTTTCGAGGCACACCAGTGTGGGAACCACTGGGATAGGGGACAGTTTCTGTAAAACAAGGGGTTGTGAATGGTGATGGCCTGTCGGGAGGTGTAACAGTTTCCACCTGGATCCTTGGAGGGGGTTGTCTCATGTACAGAGTCACAGCCAGGCTAACATGAGACGGTTGATTGGAACAGGGTCTAGAGCTGTCGCCTGCAGTATCAGGTGTGAGATGAGTTATTTTGTGGCTGAGTGAGCAAGCTGTACATGGCCAGGTGACAGTAGGTTATGGTGAGTAATGTGGGTGTACCTTGTGTGTGCGTGTGCATGCCGTGTGTGTGCAGGTAAAGCCTATTAACTAATTTCACCGCAATATTAACAGAGCAGAGAAGCCTGTCTCTCCGCCCGCCCGTCTGTCCGTCTAGTCCACAAAAGCCAAATATTTGACTTTACACTACTGTAATGTAGACATTTCATGGCCACCAACTGAAAAACAACCCAATGAACACTGTCAGGCAGTAAGCCTGTACTTCAAATACATCCCTTTCATTAAAGTACCCGGCCGTGCCAAGGGTGAGGTACACTATTTGCTTGCGGGAAGTTTATTTGATTTCATTATGCGATAGAAGAGTACACTTTAATTATATATATAT